>NC_058131.1:478388830-478407739 GCF_016433145.1 Gracilinanus agilis | reverse complement strand
TCTTTCTTTCTTTCTTTCTTTCTTTCTTTCTTTCTTTCTTTCTTTCTTTCTTTCTTTCTTTCTTTCTTTCTTTCTTTCTTTCTTTCTTTCTTAAAATCTTTCCAAATCCAAGTCAGGAACTTGTAGAACTCATGCCAGGTGGGCAGCAATTTTTCATGGATTAGACCATTTTGGGAGCACTAAAAACTTGCAGGTCCTCGGCCTGTCTCTAAGATCCTGGAATAATACAACACTTACTATCCCAAGAAAATAGAAAAGGGATCAACCCAGATCTTACTTCCAGGAGTCCTGTAAAACACAACCCTAACATCAAACCTGAAATAAACTGAAAGAGTGGGCAAAAAACCTCTCTAAACCAAAAAACAAAAGCTATCCTACCATAACGAGGTAGTATGGTGGCAAGAAAGGTGAAGTCACAAATAAGGAAGAAGAGAATGACTCCAAAATATCTACAAGTTATGCCTCAGAGAATAACAGTTTGTATCCCAAACGAACTATTTCTAGAACAAATAAGCTTATAAAAAATAAAAATAAATAAAAACAAATGAAGAGTTAAAAATATCATTGTGAGCAAGATGAAAGCACTTGAAAGAAAAATTGGAAAAGAAATGAGAGCTATGGAAGAAATAACTAGAAAGAGAATTTATAGCTCGTCAAAAAAGGTAGAAAACATTTGGTAGAAAGCTTAAGGAATAACTCTCTGAGAATGCAAATAGACTGCATAGAAGCTTGTGATTCCATGAGACAATAAATAATATTAAAACAAAGTCAAAAGCGAAGAAAATAAAAGTATCTTAGAGTGAGAACAATTGATCTAGTAAACAGATCTAGGAGAAAAAAAGATTTAAGAATCACTGGATTATCTGACCAATGACAAAAAATTGCTTAGATATCATATTTTAAGAAATCTTAAGAGAAAACTGCCCAGATTGCTTAAAATTAGAGGGCAAAATAGAAATAGAAAATACTCAATGAGAAGAAACTCCTAAATGAAAATTCCCAGGAACATCATAGCCAAAAGAAAGAATTCAAGTATCAAAGAGCCACACTCAGTATCACACAATTTCACAGTTATCAGTATAAAGGAGCAAAGAACTTGTCATATGATATTCCAGAAGGCAATAATATAGGCTTATATCATGAATAACTTATCCAGCAAAAATGAGTGTAATTCTACAGGGGAAAATAAAGATTTTTAAAGAAATAGAGGGATTCTGAGCTTTCTTAATGAAAATTCCAGAGCTGTGGAGAAACTAAAATTCAAAGACAAGAGGGAATCTAGGTAGTACAGTGGTTAGAGAGCCAGGCCTGGGGTCAGGAAGACCTAGATTCAAATGTGGCCTCAGACACTTCCTAGGCATGTCATTTAATTCCATTCTGTCCTAGAGTTGTTACTGAGAGAAGAAATAAAGGAAATTTCCTAGAAAAAAAAATAAATTTAAACATAAGTGAATTGAAACAAAAAAGGATTCACATTAAACAATCTCAAAGGACTAAATAAGGGCAAACTATTTTCATTCAAATATGGAGAAATGATCTCTAACCTCTGATCTCTAACATCATCTGGGTTCCTGGAGGGGAGTTCAATGAGAGAAGGTTCAGGAGTGAGTAAACAAGTGGACCTCCATACAAACAAGGAGGAGATGGGTAAGGAAGAAATTGACATTTCAGTTTCACTTTTCTACGAATTTATTAGGAGAAGGAAGAATATATATATATATATATACACACACACACACACACACACACACATCCAGTTGGATACAGTAATATAGTTCACTCAATAGGGAGATAAGAGAAGAGGAGCATAGGGGCAATTACAGGGAAGCTAGGTTAAGGGAGGGATTAGTCCTGAGCAAAACAAATTCTAAGGCTGTACAAAAATATTTCTAGCTCATTTTGAGATGGCAAAGAATGAGAATCTGAGGTGATGTCCATAAGCTGGGGAATAGATGAAGTTATAGTATATAAATATGATAAAATACTATTTTCTGAACTCTCATCTGCATAATGACCTAATGACTCAGCAGGATTCTAGAGAACTAATGATGAAATATGTTACTTACCTCTTGATAAAGAAGTAAAGGCTTCAAAATACAGAATGAAATAATATTTGTGATAAGTTTGTTTTTTCTTGTGTTATTAATGGGGATGGAGTTGGAGTGGGAGAGTGAGAAGGCAGATCTTGTCTGATTAAAACCAAATATATATACATATGCACATACATACATACATACACATGCATGTATCTATGTATCTATTTATCTATCTCTATCCATCTATCTGTTAATCTATCTATCTATCTATCTATCTATCTATCATCTATCTATCTATCTATCTACCTATCTCCATCTATCCCCATCTATCCATCTATTTATCTATATATCCATCTATCTATTCATCTATCTAACTATGCATCTATCTATCTCTATCCATATATCTATGAATCTTTCTATCTATCTATGAAAATCAGCACAATGACCAACCACACAATTCTTGAGGACTCAAGATGAAACATACTGCCCACCTCCTGATAGAGTGGTGATGGATTCAAATCACAGATTGAGACATTTTTTCCAAGACATAGTCAATGAGATATTTAATTTTCTTTGACTCTATGTTGGCAACAGGGGCTTTGTTTTCTTGATTTCTCATTGGAAAGAGGGAAAAGGGAGACAGAGAAGGCTGATTTTTTTTTAACCCTTAACTTCTGTGTATTGGCTCATAGGTGGAAGAGCGGTAAGGGTGGGCAATGGGGGTCAAGTGACTTGCCCAGGGTCACACAGCTGGGAAGTGTCTGAGGCTGGATTGGAACCTAGGACCTCCCGTCTCTAGGCCTGGCTCTCAATCCACTGAGCTACCCAGCTGCCCAGAAGGCTGATTTTTATTTGAAAAGAAAACAACTTTTAGTTTAGGGAAAGAAAAGAAAGAAAAAACAAGCAGTACATTCCATCTGGTCTTCTTAGGTCACTTTTCCCATCAAGCCAGTGTAGTTTAAAGTTTTGACCACCAGGTGGCATACCACTCCAGCCACCATTACATTGGTATGGTCAGTCTTGATGCTTGTACAAGACTTCCTCCAGGATCTTGGTAAAACCACCAATCCCTCCAAACCATGAGATTCAAAGACTTGGGCAAAAGAAAACTTTGCTGATACAAATTTGGATTGAATCTGGGGCATTATTTCCTGGGATTATAAAGTTAGGACAATTTATAACTCCAGAGCCCCATTCTTGGTTGTTTGGCAGATTTCCTGCTCTCTGTTCATGATTCACAGACAATCAACTTTTCTGTGTCAACACTACTACATTGTTTTAAAAATATCTCCAAGAAAATCGCAAAGAACCAATTGTTCCACATTGGAGCATTTCACCCAAACATCTCCAGAATTCCTCTGTACATTAGGATCCCTGGTATAACACCTGTTCCTGCAGGACATGAAAGGGATTTTATATCAGGACCCTTTCTGCCACCAGGGACTCTAAACAGTGGAAAAAGCAGTAGGAATACTGAAGGTTCAGAGGATATTCCACCTTTTTACTAATCAATAAAGATTTTTCAGAAGCTTCCTGGCACTTGGTCCATTATGGATTGACCTTCTGTGTGCTAATTCCTGATGGGCTTCTGGTCCATCCAACTTTGACCAGAGTTCCCAGGAGCTAGTTGACAGATTGGGGGCTTTTTGCTGTTTCTTTCCTTTCCCCTAAGCCCAAATGACAACTCTGAAGTCACCCTGTTTTTTAAAAAACTCTTTCTGTCTTAGAATCAATACTAGGTATTGGTTCCAAGGTAAAAGAGCTAGACAACTTGGACTAGGCACTTGGGGTTAAGTGACTTGTCCAGGGTCACACAGCTAGGAAGTATCTGAGGCCACATTTGAATCCAGGACCTCCAATCTCCAGGCCTGGCTCTCTCTCTATTGAAACTCCCCAGATGCACCCTGAAATCTCCCTCTTAGGCCATAGCTGCTTTCCCAGTCCCTAGTTCTTAATCTATATAGTAGTCAGTAGTTCTGGCTTCCCTAGGAAAGGAAGGAAATCCCTTTTGAATCCCAGATACCTCATTGTCCCTGTTCTAGCCTCTTTTCTGTGTCATCTTCAGGAGCCTTGGCAATCCTTTCAATCAGCTTGTTGGCATAATGAAGAATAAGGGAAAAGGAAGGGACAAGCACTTATTAAATCCCAGTATATGCCAGACAGTGTGCCAAATGCTTTACAAATATTATCTTATTCTCTTCTAATAACAACCCAGAGAGGTAGGTATTATTTCCCCAATTTTACAGATGAGGAAAATGAGGCTGAGAGAGGTTAACTGACTTGTCTAATGCGCTTCTGGGAGTTTTCCTATACCCCTAGAAAACTGCTTTATAACCAGTCCTTCTTAAAGGGCACTCATGTACTTTTCTCTCTGCTCCTATTAGACTGGGTAGAATAGAATGTCAGAAGAATAGGAGCCATGGGAGGGAGGAAAAAGAGGGAGGGGACAGAGAAGGCACTTTTCTCTGCATTAGCTTGGAGCTTGCACAAGGAACCCCCTGTAGAGCTGTCAGATTTTTGAAACACCCTGGTGAGTAATGGCGATCATATTAGTGCTGAAGCCAATGAAAGAGGACCAGGTTTCATTGCCTTGCCCTGTCTTTAGCCTCATCCCAAATGCACTTAAGTAGGAACATGATAAATGCAGAGGATTGTTGACAGCATGCATTGTTATTCTTAAAGCCCTCCTGCACAGTCTTGGAAAAGTCAGCATGGGCTTCAGAATATCATCTAGATCTATTTACTCTCTTTCTCAGTAATAGGGTTTCCTTAGGGCTAAAGATTTGCTCAGATGTCTGTATAGAGTGATCCATCCTTGATCCTTCCAAGGTGGTTAGTCTCCCTTCACTGGCTTAATCTTGAGATAAGGCTGGGGGTGGTAGGATGGAAGTTGTTGGAGTTTTTAATCCAGGCACTTGTTTGGAAATTTATCTTTAGAATAACAGAGGCATGAATCTGTGCAGCTACCAATACAAGTGAAAGAGAAGTTACTGGACAGCAACAATCTGTTGTATTGATACAGTTCTCTGTATTCTTCTGGTTACCTCAAGTCACTCCTAATGCTCACTTGAGATCAGGATTTCAAATTTAAATGATCATCTAGTAATAATAACAAGCCACATTTATGCAATGATTTAAGATTTATAAAGCACCTTTCTTATAACAAGTTCCTGACATTGTGGGTAATATAGACATTGTTAACCCCCATTTTACAGATGAAGAATGTAAAGCACAGTTGCAGCAAATAAACACGGGAGCTAGTGTTTGAATCTAGGTCTTTCCAAGTACAGAATTTTTTTTTGCTGTGCAACATATCGTATACTCAGGGCAGATGTGAACACTGTGCATACTTGACCTAGCAATCCATTATTGAACATATATCCCAAGTAAGTCAAAGACAGAAATGAAGGTCTGACATACAGTATACCAAAATAGTCATAGGAACACTGTTTCCAGATCTCATTGCTCATGAGCAAAGTAAATGTTCAGACTGAAGAATGACCATAAAAACTGGATGGGACATTATTATACCAGAAGAAATGATGAAGATGAGGAATTAAGAGAAACATAGGAGGATTTGAATGAATTGATACATAGTGAAATAATTACTTTCAAAAGAACAATTTTTTTGATTGATTAATTAATTAATTTAGAACATTTTCCCATGGTTACATGATTCATGTTCTTTTTCTCCCCTCTCCCCTCCCTCCTCCCCGAGCTAACGAGCAATTCCACTGGGTTTTACATGTATCAATCCTCAAAACCTATTTCCATATTATACATTTTTGCAGTAGAATAATCATTTAAAGTCAAAATGCCCAATCATATACCCATCAAACCATGTGATTGATCATATGTTTTTATTCTGTTTTTCTACTCCCACAGTTCCAAAAGAATAACATTTTTAATGACTAAGTATAAATGAAATAACAACTAAAATAGCAAAAATAATAGCTTACATTTAATAGGGATTTAAGGCTTATAAAGCACTTAAGTAGAATACTGTGTAACTACAAAATCTAATGAAAGTCCAGGAAAAGAGAAAATGAAATATCCCCTCTCCCACACAACAGAGTGGGGAGAGAACAGAATTTTATATACATTGTCAGACAAACTCTTGGTATTGAATATTTGTGTTGAATTGAGTTTCTAAAAGGAGGTAGCCTATCTCCTTGTGAAGGTCTTCTTCTATACATGTACTCTTTTTTTTTGGGTGCTGAAACCCGGGATTGAACCAGGACATTTACAGGTACTCTTGATCCCATCCCCTCCTGTCTTCTCTAGCAGATTGCCCCCTCAATCATGCCTCTCCTTATTCTTCAACCTCTCTCTTTCTTCCGCTTCTAGGCTAATGTTTTCAAATGTGCCCAAGTCTTCCCTGTCCTTAAGACCTTTATTAAACTGTACCATTTCCTCAAGCTATTGCCTTGTATTCTCTTAGTTAGAAAAAACTGCTAAACTCGTTGCCTTTATTTCCTTTCTTCTCCCTTCTCAACCCTTTGAAATCTGGTTTCTAACTTTATCACTCATCTGAAACTGCTCCTAAAGTTACCAATGATCTCTCTTTTTTTTCCTCAACCCATACCTTCCTTCTGTCTTAGTATCAGTTCTAAGATAGAAGAGCGGCAAGGGCTAAGCAATTGAGATTAAGTGACTTGTGCAGGGTCATACAGCTAGGAAGTATTTGAGGTCACATTTAAACCCAGGACCTCCCATCTCTAGGCTTAGCTCTCAATCCACTGAATCGCCCAGCTGTCCCCTTGTTGAATATTTCTAATGAGATATCCTAGAGACATCTTAAACTCAACATGTCCAAAAGAGAACTTATTTTCTTTCCTTTCTAAACCTACCCCTTTCCAAATTTCTCTATTGCTTTCAATGGTACTACCATTCTTCCAGGTGAGTTCAGCATATCATCACCCCTCACCTAGATTCTTGCCATATCCTCCTAATTGGCCTCCTTGACTCAAGGCCTCACCACTATAAGTCATCCTACACCCAGCTGCCAAAATGATCTTTTCTGATGTGCCAATCTAATCACGTCACTCCCATCCTCAGTAAACTTCAGTGACTCTGTCATGTCTTTATGACCTAACATAAATGCCTTGGTTTAGCTTTTAAAGCCCTTTACAACCAAGTCCCAACTTTCCAGTCTCATGGTATATTCCCCACCTCCCTCCCTTTATAATCTGAGACCCAGCCAAACTGATTTTCTTTATGTTCCTCATACACAATACTCCAGTTCTGTGCTTTTGCACTGCCTGTCCACCATGCATGGAAAGCCCCCTCTCTTCATCTGTGCCTCATAAAAGTAGCGTTAGAAGAGACCTTAAAAATTCAATCTCTTCACTTTACAAATGAAGAAAGTAATGCAGGAGAAGTTAAGTGATTTTCCCAGAGTTCACATAGCTAGAAAGTATCTGAGGCAGAATTTGAAACCAGTTCTTTCTGACCTCAAGTCCAATCCTCTGTTCACCACTCAATGCTTCTTTTCTTTCTTCAAGATGAAACAGAAGCATCAACTTCAACATGAGTCCTTTCTTTATCCTTCTAATTGCTACTCCCTTACTTCTCTAACTATCTTTTACTTAACCTTGTTAACTATCACATAGTAGGCACTTAATAAATGTTGATTTGATTGTTGATTGAATCATTTTTTTTTTTTTGGCCCAAGGAAAGGTTTGATCTGGAGGCAGCTAGGTGGTGCGGTGGATAGAGTGCAGAGCCTGGAGTCAGGAGGACTCATCTGGCTTCTGGTACTTATTATCTATGTGACCCTGGGCGAGTCACTTAACTCTGTCTCACTTTCCTCATCTGTCAAATGCGGTAGAGAAAGAAATGGCAACCATTCTAGTTTCTTTGCCAAGAAACCCCCATTTTAAAGAATCATATATAACTGGAAAAAAAAGACTGAACAACTATAATAAGGTTTGATTGGGAGGGAAATCGTGTCCTCACTCCCCCAAATGATTATGATATAAAGACAATGGGTATCAATAAAATATAATTTTAAAAAGTACTGTACTTACAGTTGAAAAGCAGTAGTCAAATGATCCCTAAACCTTGTTTTAGAAAAACAGGATGAAAATAGTAAATTAGGCTATAGATTCTCATGAAAATAACATAGTAATCAAGGGGCCAGAAGCACTGGTACAGAGGATGTTGCTGCTCTCAAAATGTACTACCCTCGTTTTGATTCTAGAAATCTGGCTAGCCTGGTCAAGGCAAACATTTCATGTTAAGACCTGCTGATGTCCCCTGTGCTTTGCAACATTGCCATGTAGAGTTGGGGAATGCATTGGTCTGCATGAAGTAGACTTTGTTTTGGGAAAGAAAGAAATTTGATTTACTTGAATTGAATCTGAGTTGAGTCTGTGTTGAATCACCTTTTCTTTTCTTCAAGAAGGATAACTTAAATCTAAAGCCAACACAGATTTGGACAGTTACTGTGGGATGACTTCATCACTTGACACAGCATATATAATAATTAAAACAAATATTCAGCATTATCCAGAATGATGTTGTAAGCTGTTTATCCTCCACCTAACATAAGCAATATTCTCCCATTTTGCTGATATATATGCTGAGGCTCCTGGGGAAAAAGATCATTTGGTCAAAGTTACATGGACATTTTTGGCAGGACCAGTAAAGCATATGTCCTAATGTCAGCCAGGTGTTCTAAGGCATGCCGCTTACCTAAAAATTACTCCCACAAAAAGTGGCCTTAAATCTGATTGGCCATATTTTTCTATTTCTATATCAGCCTGCAAAGTGGAATGCTCATTACACAGCCTATCTAAATGGCCTGGTGATGATTTAATTAAGGTCTGACTCAGAACTGGATGTACTACTAACAATTTTTCAACAGTTATTTGGATGTGCAGATACTTAATGACAAAATGAACTCATTTAGATACACTGGGTTTTTTTAGACTTTCATTCTATTTTCAAGGTGTGCATGGAAGCATGGTAGTTCCTGGAGGTTTTTAGGGAATGAAAAACTTTTACCCAAGATTCTTAATTAATTTTTTGCTAATTTTGGAATGCAATGAGTGGAACTTACTGAGAATATACATTTTTTCTAGGCAAATAAACTGCAAACTCGTTGAGGGCAGAGACTATTTCATTTTTATCTTTGCCCCAGTGCCCAATACTGCCATAAATAGTATCTAGTAGGTACTTAAATGTTCAAGTAGAATTTAACTTAAACTTCCAATTCATGTCACTAGAGGGCACTAAATTTCCAGTTTACAAATCGTAATTTGCCAGTAGTTGCTCTGAAGCAGGAGCTTTAATTGTGATGGATGGCTTTTTATTTTTTTATTTTTTTATAAATAAAGCATAATTTCTTAACTTTTTTTCTTTTCTATTTGGATCAGAAAAAGAATAGGCTCAATACAGCATAACAGATATCTGTTGGTCCTGGTAAGGATTTATGATGGAAGACTGAATTGTCCTACTTATATTAAATAACATTTGATAGTGACTGCATCCTTCCTTGGTTATTATGGATAATCAACTTAATCTCATCTCACCTTCACACACCACACCCTTCTTTAGTAACATTTAAACCCTTGACAACCCGGAGAAAGGGACTTTACATCCATTCCCTCTCTTTTCTCCTGAGAATTTACTGACAGTCCAATCTAGCCTTCTTTACTTCATTATTTATTTCTAATACCTCCTATCCTTGAATTCAAACAGATTCCACCTCCTATTTCTTGACTTTATAACTATTATATGGATTCACCAGATATGACTGAACCCAATTTCTGATGACTTCTCATTCTGTTTCTCAAAACTCACCCTTACTCTACTATTTTGAGTAAAACAAGTGAAAATATTGGCTGTATCTGAAAAGGTGTTTCATTTTTCTCCTCTAGTTCATCAACCCCCTGCCAAGAAGTGGGAAGCATAATTTGCCCTCAGCCTTCTGAAGTCATGATTGGTCACTGCATTGATCTGAATTTTAAAGTCTTTCAAACTATTTTCCTTTTTATTTTTTGTAGCCATTACGTTGTTCTTCGGATTCTGCTCACATCATTCTGTATCACTTAATACAAGTCTTCCCAGATCTTTCTGAAGTTGTCATGTACATAGTTTTTTGGGGATGGCGGTGTAATATTATTTCATTATATTAATATAATTTGTTTAGCCAGTCTTCCAACTGATGGACAGTCATTTTGTTTCCAAGTTATTTGCGACAACAAAAAATGCTCCTTTTGATGTTTACATAGATCCTTTCTGTCTGTCTTTGACTTATTTGGTGCATATGTGTAGTGGTATCTTTGAGTTAGTGGATATCCATGAGCTAGTAACTGTGTGGGTATAGTTCCAAATTGCTTTCTAGAAAGACTGGATCAATTCACAGCTCCATTAGCTGTATATTAATATGCCTATCTACCCCAACTCCTCCAACAATTGCCATTAAAAAAATAATCTTTGACAAATTGATGTATGAGAGGTAGAATCTTAGAGTTTCTTTAATTTTATTTCTCTTATTATTGATTTGGAGCATTTTATATGGTTTTTGATAGCTTACATTTCTTCTTTTGAAAACTGTTGATATCCTTTGTTCAGTTATTTATAGAATGGCTCTTATTTTTACATATGTATAAATTCCTCATGTAGCACAGAATATTTTGCCTTCATCTGAAAAATTTGCTGCAAAGATTTTTTCCTAATTAATTGTTTTCCTTCTCATTCTAATTGTATTAATTTTGCTGATAAAAAAGCTTTTCAATTTTATGTAACCAATATTGTTCATTTTCCCTTTTATGATCATCTCTGTCCCTTGTTTTGCTAAGAATTCTCTCCCCATCCATAATCATGAGTTATCTGTTTCCCTTTTCCTCTAATTTGCTTATGACATGTTCTTTGATATTTTGGTCATCTCTCTATTTGGCACTTATGGAATATGGTATGAGATATTGGTCTAAATCTAGTTTCTGCCAGACTGTCTCCCATACACACATTCCTTGCTATTCTTAATGTTACTAATTTCCTATTCTTTTGCTTATGCATATTTTCCGTATTTCGTTCTTTTTCATTTCTAGTAACTTATAGAACTTTCTTTATCATCTCCCCAAGACTTTCAAGTTGTGAATCTTTGTGTTCCAGTGTTATCATAAATGTTTCCAGCTTACTGAAACATTTTGTCTTGTTCTCTGAGCTTTTGTCACATGAAAAGTATAAACTTTATTCACAGTGGAGAGTAACTAAAGACTTCACACAAATGGAAATGGGTAGAATACTGTCTCTTCAACCCTATTCCTTTCCCTACTGCCCTCCACTACATATACAGTTAAACCTGGCAACAGGAATTAAAACATCATGTGGGAGAAAGCCTCTGGTTCGACATTTAGTTTAGACTCCTCACAACAAATCAACATCAGTGTTCCTGTAGACTAATATTTGTCTAACTTTAGTTTACCCGTAAGTTTCATATTTCAGGCTTTTCTGGAGACTCCCAATAATAAGCAAAAATGGAGAACAAACATAATCTGACTACCTCTGCATTTGTTAAAAAAAAAACCCAAACCCACAAAACAAAAACCAAATACCTAATGCACCCCAAATTCCTCTAGTATTCTCCACCTGCACATTTTTGATAGGTAGCACCAAATTTGGAGTCAGAGCATGGAACTAGTTTCTAATCTCCCATCTACTACTCCATCCTAATCTGACAGAAATCTATCACCTAATTAGTGCAACACTCTGGGGGATACAAATCCAAAAGAAAAAAAATAGAATAGGCCCTGAAGGAGCTTATATTCTACTAGAGGGAAAGGATTTGGACATCGTAGTTGGTTAACCACTGAGTGGTGTCAGACCCCACCCCAAATACCTCCTCCCATGGACATAGCATGCCTTCTGTCCTCTACTATCTCCCGAAGCCTGGCCAAGCTTCATTTTCCATGAGGTTTTCTTGGCAAAGATACTGGAGTGGTTTGGCATTTCCTTCTCTAGTGGATAATGTTTGGTCAGAATTCTCCACTATGAGTATCCATTTTGGGTTACCCTGCATAGTTTCATTAAGCTATTCAAGACCTTCTGCTATGACAAGGCAGTGTTTTAGGAAAGGAATATGTACATAGACAAATAAGTTAAAATGCATAAAAAATAAATACAAAGTCATTGGGTGTGGGTAGACACTTCCAATGACTTTCTCTGTCAGTCTTTATGTCTAATGTTGCTGGCATAGATCTGTCTGCTGCAGTCATGGGGAGGGTGGTTGGGATGTAAGGTTTGATGTGAGGAAGATATTATCATTTTCTATAGAGTGGGACCTTAATCTGTAGGTAAACTCCAAGTCCTCAATATTGGTATAGATTAAATTGATGCAAAAAAGAAATAATAAGATGACTAAAATTGGCACAAAATTCTCCTGAAAATGAAGTGTTCTTTAAATTCATTGTTTACCAGTCCACTTCTGTACTGCAAACCACCCTGATTACAGACACATCTTCCAATGCTGAGGATAACAGTGTATCTACAATGTATGGATCTTCATACAATGTACAAAAACAAAATCTATTCTGTGGTCTTTGTCTGTGAGGAACAGATATAACCTTGAAGTACCAGTATTGTAAGCCTCATTTCGAGTATGATCATTGATGGACTTATTTTTTTGGTTTTAAAAGGGAATAACACTTTGTTTTTTTTCCCTTTCAATAAGAGCCAGCTTTTAGTTTAGAAGGACTTGTGATAAAAAAATGCTATCTCTCTTGAGAGAGAAAGAACTGATGGAGTCTGAATGTCATTTGAAGCAAACTTTTCTTACTTTTTTTCTTTTTGTCTGTGCTTTCTTTCACAGCATGACTAATATGGAAATATATTTTGTATGGCTGCACATATATAAAATCCATGTCAAGTTGTTTGGTTTCTCAATGAGGGGAAGGCGAGGAAGGGAGAGAGAATTTAGAACTCAAAATCTAAAAAAAAAGAATGTAAAAATTATTTTTATATGTAATTGAAAAAAATAAAACATTTCTTTATTCTGTGACATCCCCTTAACTACTCCATCTCATCTCCTTCCTTCCTCACCTTGCCTCTAATATCAGTGTATCTCACAGGTCCTTTGAGCCTGATTCCCAGAGTCTCTTTTTCCTCCTATCCTTTCTGATAGGCTTCTTCCCTCTTGGTGATCAGTCCTAGCTGACAATCAGCCCTATTGTGTTGCTTTCCATTGAGATTCCTTTCTATTGATTTAAATACATTTTAAATGGGATGGTTTCCTTGGTGGAGCTTAAGTCTGTCTCCTCTCTTTATCATCTTATGCAACATAAACATGGAGCTTGGATCCATTTGCAGCTATGCAGGCCAGAGTTCACTGCTCATAGCAGCCAGAGATGGAAAACACCTGTCAGAACCCTGTGTTCATCCTCCTCTTTGCCAGAGGATAGGACGCTTTTAAGTATTTTGATTGCAGCAGCTACTGTAGAGACACCTATCTTTCTGATGTTTTGATTATTTGCAGAACCACCAACTAGCTGTATAAACATATACTTGGCTTTTGGAATGTTGCAGGATGATTTGTGCATGGTGCAGATATTCATAATCTAAGTAGCTTCCTGATGCCATCCGTGTAAATGGTGTGAGTGAAGGGAACAGCTGCAACACATTGTCATTACATTTAAAGCAGTGTCCTGCAGAGGGCAATCTTTGGGGCTCCAGAAGTGGTGGATTTTGCTGGTGATGAGTAGTTTATTCACCCAGGAAAAAAGCCAAGAAGTAAATTTGTTTTCAGCCAGCATTTGTAGACAGTGTGAGGGAATTTGTTCGCCAAATGCCTACATGAGAGACTGTTTTAGTAAACTCCTTACTGGTGATAATAGAACATTCGTGTGTTGTACCTTTCAGTTCCATCCTGCATGAGACCTTGCTAGTAAAAGGACGTGGAAAAAGACACGAAACTTGTCTTGATCCAGGTTCAAATCCTGTCTCTGATACTTACTAGCGGCGTGACCAGAGCAAAGCATTTAACGCCTCTAAGCCTGGGTTTCCTCATCTCTAAAATGAAGATCTCTGTGGTGTCTAGGACAGTTGTAAAAGGGAAATGATATAATGAATGTAAAATGCTATATAAATGTCAGCCATTATTATTATCTATAGCTAATACTTTGAGCAAATCACTTAACTGACTTAAGCTGTAGTTCTTCATCTGTAAAATAATGGTGGTGTTGGTTGATATCCACTTAATCTATCCTATAAGTTTGTTGTGAGGATCAAATGAGAGGTGTATGAAAGCCCCACATACATTGTAATGTGCAATACATTTAAGGAATAAAAATTATTATTACTTTAGCAAGTAAGGATTGGCAGACATGGTTTCTGATGGGCTTGAGGAAGTTTTGGAGACTTACATATAATTTGATAGTAAAATGTAAGTTGCTTTAGCGTAGGGACTGTTTTCCATATTTGTGTAACTCCAGTGTTTAACACAGTGCCACGTGCAGAGATGTTTAGTAAAAATGTTGTTGGCAGCTATAGAATGTTAATTTTTTAAATTTAAACTATCAAAGGTTATTTAAAAAACTATTAAGCTTTCCTATCAGTGTTTTTGGGAGGATCAGAAATAAGGCCTCATTGTGATAGGATTATCTAGCATTATTAAAATAATTGAGAGAATAAGGGAGTCAGGCTCTACTTCATAATTAGGTAGAGTATTTGGATAAAAGGTTCCCTGCCCCTAAATCTTGCTGCCTCAGTCAAGTCTTTGTGTCCAAAATTCCAGGCAATCCATTAATAACTTTATTGAGTATCCACTATGTGTCTGATGAGAGATTTATTCCTTGGAGTTCCTTATTAAAATGTAAATGCTTGTGAGAGGGGTAAGTCTTGAGTATTTATCAGTTAACACCTGGGGGCAGGGATTAGTTCCCCAAATCATGAAAATTTTACAGTTGTTAGAGACCTCTGAAGCTTTCTAGTCCAGTTTATATCTGATAAAGAATCCTCTCTACAATATACCTAACAAGTGATCAATCAGCCTTTGGTTACTGACCTTTTGGGGGTGGGGGTGGAGAACTCCACTACTTCCCAAGACATTCCATTCTACTTTAAGACAGCTCTCACTGTTAAGAAGTTTTTTTCTTACACTGACCCTTGGCTTTTCCGCAATTTCCACTTAGCATTCCTAGTTCTGCCCCCTCCCTGTGGTCAAGCAGAACCATTCTAATCCTTCTAGGTGACAGCCCTTTAAATCTTTGAAGGCAATTCTTGTCTTCTACAAGCCAAATTTACTTAGTTTTTTCATCTGATCCACATAAGATAGATTATAAGCTCCTTGAAGGCAGGACTGTCATTTGCCTCTTTTTGTATCTTCAGCACAGTGCCTGTCACATAGTAAATATTTAATAAATGTTGATTGATTGATCGATCTCAAGACCTTAAGGCCCTATGGGAATGGAATACATAGAGCCTGAAAGAGGTGGCTGAGATTTTGGAGAAGGACAAACAGAAGATGGAGAGAAAAGTCATAAAGGCACTTGCAAGCAGATATTCTCATTTATTTTCTTGGATCTCCTTGAAAATTTGAGATTTAGGGAACCAAGGTCTGAGAGAGTCATGCAGCACAAATTCCTATCTTAGCTATGTCCAAATAAAATGTCTAAATCTGTACCCCAAGTCGAAGAGCACCTACCTCTCTGTTAGGAGACCAGTAGCATGTTTCATCTTCAGTCTTCAAATTGTGGTTGGTCATTTGCCTTCATCAGGGTTCCTAAATCTTTCAAAGTTGTTTATTTTTCTAATATTCTGTTATATAATTGTTCTGGTTACACTCACTTCACTCTTCAGCAGTTCATGCAAGTCTCACTAGGTTTCTCTGAAACCGATTCCTCTACCCTTTTTTTTTTTTATGTTAACTAGAGTATTCCAGTGACATCAATCATTTCCCAATTAATCTCAGTTTCTTAATAGACTTTTTTCAGCATTGACTTAGTTGCTGCCATAACAAACTTCAAACTTCCTCCTGAGTAGTGAGACTAAATTTTTTTTTTTTTTAAACAGCATCTCTGGAGCCCTCCTAGTCAAAAGTCATTCAACACTACACCAAAAAAAAAAAAAATCCTGTTGACAAAAGTAAAATGATTTGCTGATACTTTTGGGGAATGCTACATCACAGAATGAATTAGCATGACTGAGTTAGTTTCTGCTTTTCTTTCCACAGCTATCCTCACTCACTATACTGACTGCACAGGTTGAGAAGGTGGGTGGCATTCTGAAACATCTCTGCTCTTGACTGAACAGCTGAAGATCAAAGAGAATAGGGTATAGGGTTGATAATGAACAGAACAGACAAGCTGTACAAAAGCTTTAGAAACACAGAGGAGTCTTTTAGAGAGTTCACATCAACAGGAAAATGTCTTTAGGCTTAAGCAGATACATTCCTTAACTAAAGTTTTGTTAATGTATAATTTACAAAACCTAATTTAGTGCTTTCAGATCAAGGCTGTTCATTTGCTTATCATTTCTCCCATCAGTGAGTTCAAAAAAAGATTGAAGGGTCACTTTCACTTTCTGTTTTATTCTTTTATTCTGATATACTTGGAAAGTGCTCTTATAGGTCTTACCTTCCCTTGCGTGGTGTCATGGAAAAAAAAGCACCAAACTTTGAGTCCCAGTTCTGCCAATAATTAGATGTATGATTTCAGTGAAGTTACTTCTACTTTCAGTAACTCATTTTCTTTAAACTGTAAAGGTTGGATGAAATGATCTTTAGGATTCCTTCTATTACTCTATGATTCTATCAGAATTATACATCTATACTGCAAAACAGATACAAGTTAAGAAAAAATCTGCTGGAGGTTTTTCTCTTCATTAGTATCAGTCATGTATATGCGGTATGGTATGTGCTTATGCATGTGTAAATGTGTATGTATACATATATTATGTATATATACACACATATACATAGACATATGCAAACATACATAATCAGACTGATTCAGAGAAACTGGTTATTTTATACATAGGCCAGCCCATCTGCAAATTGGCAGTCATAATCTGGCCAAGTGTTGATAGAAACTTGTTTCCTACTTTAAAAAAATACCTTCTATGAATAAAGTATTAAAATATCAATTGAAAACAGTTCATTGGATTACAAAAATGAGATTCTTGTTAATTATTTTTACATTTTGGGTTTTTCAACTTAATAAATGTGGTTTTAAAATGAACTTTTATTTATTAAGTCTTGTTTCAAACTTTTAGTTTCCCATTTTGCAGGTAGACATGCCCATTTTCAAATAGACTAATTTCTGCTTATAGGTCTTAACCTACAAACTATATTTATATATTTATAGTATATACATACATGATTTCCTTCTGCCTCTCTGTAGTCAAAGCATGGCACTTTGAATAAAGTGAACTCTTGGTAAATGTCATCTAATTATAACTCAGAATTACTTTTGATACACCCAGTTAAAGCAATTGTGTTTAAACATATCAGATATCTTATATGATAAAATCACTAGATTTTTAAAGTGGGACAAGAACTACCTGGAAGAATTGAATTTTCTCAATGAGAATATTTGTTGTTTTTTAATAATGCATCATCTTTTGCAAGGCAAACAAAAGTTTTCAAAACAGAGGATTGATAAAAACTGATAAAGGATAAAGGAAGAATTTTTCAGCCTTTTTAAAAACTGAAAATAAAGGATCAACTTCTTAATCTTTAACCTGTGGAGAGGTAGGATCGTTTTCATTAACAATGTGCAGAAAGACCCCAATATAGTATATAATAGACTTATATTTATTATTAAATAGTTAGGGAGAGATGGTTGAAGGTTTCTAGCTATGCCAAATATGTCGTTAAAATCCTTTTCTTTGTGTCTGTAACTCTTATTGTATGAGACAGAACTCTGTAAAAGTTTTTATATCTTTTCCTAATTGCAGAGTCAGAGACAGACAGACAGACAGAGAAAGGAGAGAGAGAGAGAGAAGGGAGTGGGGGGGGGGAGAGAGAGAGAGAGAGAGAGAGAGAGAGAGAGAGAGAGAGAGAGAGAGAGAGAGAGACTATGTGGGTGTTTCGGGGAAGGTGTAGCGCAGTAGGAGTGGTAACAGTTAAGTCCAAATATTTGAAAGGCATTTAAAAAGAAGAGGAATTAGACTTGTTTTGCTTGCCCTCAGAACTAAGAACTAGAAAACAATTGGCAGAAAGCGAAAAGAAATAAGTTTAGGTTTCACATAGGGAGACCTTTCCTAACAATTATAGATATAAAAGTCCACCATGGACTACAATATGAGAAAATGAGCTTCAACCTCCACATATCTTTATATAAAAGGTGTATGACTACTTGTTCAGAATTCTTACAGGGCCTTGCTTTTTAATTAGAGGTTGAACTAGATGAATTAGAATAAGATAATATAAAGTGTAAATAATATATAAATATAAATAATATAAAATATTTAAGGGAATTATGGACAAAGGAGGGGGAAATGGTGAGGGCTTTTGTGGTTTCTAAAGAAACAATCACTTACAATATTATTACATATGAATGATACATTCTTTCACCTTCTATAAGACTAATAATTTCTGGTCCAGTTTCCTTTCAGCAAAAAAATGACATAATGGTCCACAGTAGAGTTGGTCTTTTAATTCAGTCAAATTATTAATAATTTATTAATAACTTGGCTGCAGATGGGTCTTTTCAAAATCTTAAATTGAAGAGAAGTTTTATGACAGATTCTCTCCATCAAGTGTTTGAGGATATAGGTAATTTAATATTACTAATATGGCTTCCAACTTCAGCTGTGTCATTGGCCTCAGAAAGGAACATTTAATCATATTTAATGGAAATAACTGTATAAAATATTGTAGAGAGATGACTTTGATGATACTTTCATTAATTGAAGGTTGCCATAACAACTG
>NC_058131.1:478315311-478384705 GCF_016433145.1 Gracilinanus agilis | reverse complement strand
CCTCCACTTTAGTCTATAATAACTAGAGGCAGACACATTGGATTATTCATTAGCGAATTCTTTTCACCTTCTATCTAAGTAGTCATAGGTAAATCCAGAATTAGAGTTTTGAGCCACTCCCTGAAAGGGATTCTAGTAACACCCAGTTGGTGTTCCACAACTTCTGCCTTCAAGTTACTCACTTTCCTAGCAATTAGGTGCCAAAATGCAATTTTTAAACCTTTTCTCCGGCTTCCCCCACCTCGGAAAAAAAAAATAAATCAGAGCACCAGGTTTCAACACGCTGGCTAACCGGAAGAAGTGATCATTTCAGAAGTTTCTTTGGGGGCTGGAGGACGGACAGAAAAGGCGTGTGTGCGTGTGCATGTGCGTGTGTGTGTGTGTGTGTGTATGTGTGTGTGTAGGGGGGGAATCACGCAGTTTGGCCACTGTGCATTATGTAACCAAAGCACTGGCTGTAGGAGGTAGGAAGACTGACATTGAGAAATTCCAGGGGGAGGGGAGCTGCGGCCCTGGAGTCTTGCAGCGCACAGCGCACACTGCAAGCAGTTCCAAGAAGCCTAAAGAGAAAGGTGACTGAGATAAAAAGAACAAATTGGGAACAAGAATAATAAAAATATTTAGGATATAGTGCACTAGAAATGTCAGGACACATATAATTTATTTCTTTTCTGAAATGTCCGGCTTCCAATTTTTTTTTAATATAAATGAATAAGGGGGCTTTGCTATTAAGGACAGCAAAACCAGTAGTGGTAATACAAGATCATTACTGAGACTGAGTGATTGGGTTTTTAAAAAATATATTATTTAAGTATTTTCGCTCATTAGGGCAAAGTCACAATTTTTTTTTTTTAAGTAGGAAACCAGCCTAAATACTACAATCTTCTGTCGGTCTTCACATCTCCAGCCCCAAAAGAGCTCCTGGCATGATACTGCCCCTTTAAGACCTGCTCTCTTTCCAGCTCTACAAAAGGGAGTGACCTCTGGGCTTTGACAGCTCCCCTAATAACTACCATCGCTCAGGCTCCACCCATTTGGCGACACTCCTCTCCGATTGGCCAGCGGGCCGGTATCCCGCTCCCTGATTGGCCGCCCGCTTCCCCTGAGCAAACCTTTAGAACTCTGAGACAGACAATATTCTGTTACATTGTAGCAAAATGGCGACTGTCATTCACAACCCCCTGAAAGCGTAAGTAAGACTAAAAAATGTACATATTCCGCGTGGTTTCAATATGAAAAAAAGGGCGCCTTTCTCGGTGCGGATCGCAGGCAATGCACAGGCTCTCCAGGCTCCTCCCAGCCTTCGCATTCTCTCTTTTCTTTCAGATTCTTCTTTTTTTCCCCCCTCCCAACCCGCAGAAATGTCAGGAGATGCAATTAACAAGAAGAAAATTGTTACATTTGTGTTGTGCTTAATTGGTGGAAGGAGAGAGAGAAGGGAGCAGCTGGGGGACACTGGCACCGAAGCGCTGGGAAGCTCCGGGGATTGTAAAAGAGCTCAGGGACGGGCACGATTCTGAGCTCCCCTAGCCCCACGGGGTGGCGAGTTGGGGGACATGAAGCGGTTGGAATGGTATGTGTGTGTGCGTGTGCGCGTGTGTGTATGTGTGATAGAAAGACATGGAGAATGTTTTAAAATTCACTTGAAGAAGTGGTGCGCACCCGTATCCGATGACAGGTTTTTCCTCCCCTGCTTCAGCCAAGCCGGGAGATCTGGACTCTGGGCGCCTACGGAGTTTGCAGTGCTTTTCTGATCACACTCCGGAGGTTCTTCCCCTCTTCTTCCCTCTCACCCACATTCGTCTTTCTACAAACCTTCCGGAGTTTTGAGTGACTTCTTCGGGGGAAGCAATCTGTCCTCAGTGATTGCTAGTCCAGGTGGCTGCCTTGGGGCTTTCCTGACCGGGCAGCTCTGGGAGCGTTCCCATAGCTTTTTTTTTTTTTTTTTTTTTTTTCTTCATCGATGGTGTGTGTGTGTGTGTGTGTGTGTGTGTGTGTGTGTGTGTGTGTGTGTGATGCGTGCTTGTGTATGTGTCGAACATAGTAAATTAATTACTCAGGTTAACCTGTGGTTGATTTCGAGGAAGGAAAGAGCTGCTGTTCTTATGAATGATTTTTTTTTTGGGGGGGGGAGGGTGGGTAATAAATAGTGGAGGAGGAGACAAGATTTGTGTTTCCTCGCTCGAATAGGCAGCTTTTACTTCGAGCCAGAGCGAGGGGGCAGGTGCCTCTAGATGCTGCCGAAAGACTTTGAGCGAGCGCCCAGATCCGGGACAGAGGGAGGGCTAGGGGAGGGCACGCAGGGGCCAGTCCTCTTTCTCTAGATCGAGTTTCTTCCTTCCTTCCTTGCTTGCTTGCTTCTTTCCGTCGCTCTTTCCAGTTCAGGGTGCTGTTAAGCTGTCAGATTGTGAAGGGGGCAGAGTCCGGGGGTGTTCTCAGGAGATGAGCGGAGCGCTGCAAAGGGATTCTAGTGGGAGAGGAGTGATGATCCCTCTGAATTCGCAAGATCGAGGAGAACCCCTAGACTCTGCTTACTAGCCCGAGACCTCCTAGTTAGGTCGAGTGGGTGTCGGACTTTCCAGAGAGCTGTCGTAGGCAGTGACCTGCATTCTTTCAACTCCTCGCTGCTCGGGCTGCCTCTCTCTCTTCTCCAGTTGGATACGACTCAGAGCTGAGGGCTTTCTGGGGACCGGGTGGTGGCAGTCGCTGATACTGCCTCGGTGTCCACCTCTATAGCACCCCCGCTCTTCTGGGCTATAGTAGCAGCAAGTTGAGGGGTGCTTGAAGGAGAGCTTTTATTAGGAAGAGGATGAATGAAGGGAATGACATATTGATTTCACCTTTTCTTATATTGGCCAGAGCAAGGGGAAAAAAGCGGTGAATTTTCCAAGCCTTGGAGTAAAATAGATTAGATTAGATTGATAGAGAGCTAGATAGACATTTTAAAAAAGCGGCAATGAAGAGGGCATCGGAAGCCTGCGTTTTTAAGACAGTTTCTCCTGAGATTCTCCTTCAGGATACTGGGTAGGTTGTACTTTACCACCACAAGGTTTCACCCAAGAAATAAAATGTTTTATGAGAGCATAAATGGGTGTAACTTCTCCGTGTCCTCTTTTTACCTCCCTTGTTCAATCAGTTTCAATTGCATCCAGCAGCTGATCTACAGTCTCCCTGTTCCCAGCCCAAATTATATGGAAATGGTAACGCCATTCTATAGAAACTTAAGTTATCTGAATCTATTGGCAGAGCCGAGTACTGATGCCACAGGGAAGCCTACACGAATTTCAATCATCACCTTCTCCCTTCTACTATTTCTTTTGACTGTAGGAGTAATATATCTATAGCGTGAGATATTAGAAGGGTAGGGGATGGCTGAATTTCCTCACTGTTTAGTAGAATTCCATACTATTTTATTTGGACTTTGTATAATTGCAAGCAGTTGCAAAGGTAATGTCTTTGTAAATTTATAACTCTGTCTCTACGTGCATACAAGCGGGGCGCGCGCACACCAACGCGCACTTCTCCCCGCCCCCTTGCTTTTTCTTGGTGGGAGTTGAGGAGTAATTTATAATTAGCCCCTCCTTTTTAAATCCCAACCCCTTTCCCTAGGGGTGAGAGGAGAAGGAAACAATACCTATGGAGGGGGAAGCTTCTCTGCACTTGACATCTTTTAAACTACTAATGTAGTAGAAGAAACCGGGTTGTTACTGACAGCCTGACACTATCCGCTCCCCCCTCCCCGCCCCTTAACTTGTTTAATAAAACATCTTATATATTTCATTTGTTCTTAAAAGTTGCTGATCAAGAAACAATACACACATAGATAAATTATGCATGGGATAAATTAGAACAAAAGCTGTAAGACACATAATGCGGATGGGGATGGTGGGGGAGGAAAAGGGAATGGTAGTGGGAGGAGGGCTAGAGCGGGAGAGGGGGGGTGGTGGGAGAAGAATGATTCCAAGCGCGATGTTTTTATCCTCATGTGTCCTTCCTGACAATGAAACAGAGCCGAACGACATTAGCATTTCCTCTGTCTGCGTTTTGATTATCTCCCCCTACCTCTCTCTCAAAAAGAAAGAAGGAAAGGGGGGGGGGGGGGGGAGGAAGACAGACGCCCCCTATAGAAACTGGCCACACAAAGGTTTTGCTCTGAGATTGGGGTGGTGATGGTGGATAAAAGTGATAACTCAGCTGGGAGAAACTAGCTCAGGTTTCAAGCAACATCTCTGTTAGACTGCCATGTATATGTATCATTTTAAAACTGGCTTTGTCGATATGGGATATGTGATTCAGAGCGTACCTGGACTAAATGGATCACACCTTTTATACTTCCCTGCCCCTTTTGGATCTCTCAACTTCCTTTCTTATTACTTCTTATTGCACCCCTTCTTCAGCAGCTTGCATTCATTCACTTTACGTGGTTGTCTTTAACATCCTTGGGGCTTCTAGGGACAGAAATGGGGGTTGGAGAGACTGATTAGATCACAAAAGAGGAAGCAGCAGGTATCCCAACTACCACACTACCACATCTGGGCAAAGCAGAATTTAAAAACATTGATGGTACTTGTAGTAATCTAGGTCGATTCCACATTATCAATTATATTGTCTGAGTTTGATGTATGGATGTCACAGTCAACACATACACAAGCACATTAAGGGCAATGTGGTAAAACTTTTATGATACACATGCTCACAAAATCTGAATCAGATGAGTGTTGTTTAGAAGCTAATTTATTACACATTGCATTCTGATTTATTACTATTTGTCAATAGAATCTTAATGCACTCAATGCAATTAAGATCCCAACTAAAAAAGCTAATCTAGAAATCCAGGTTGTTGTTCCTGTATTCACTTCAGTTTCCTTTTTTTTTTCTTTGCCAAGTTATTAAAAAACCTTATTAGGAAGAGAGTTTAAATGGGGACATCAGAATCCTTTTTGTCAGGCACATGTATTTATTTATTATTATTACTGCTGTAGTATCAATTGAAATTCAGGATTGGGTAATGAATAGAGTATTGGAGTTAGGAAGATCTGAATTCAGATTTTGACTTGTGGAAACATGGTCCAGTTAACCTCTTTGAGCCTTGGGCAAATCTCTAAAACTTTTAATGTTATAGATAGGTTGCCATCTGCCCTCCACTAATGAAATGACAGGTTTTTGATATATTATAGAAATTAATCATTCATTACTTTAATATTTCATTGCCTCAAGGATTTGTGATTTAATTAGTGTGGGCATAATACACCTCCTCCACCTCAACTAATGTAGATCATAACCCGTCTATTCCTTAGTAGACAGTTGTATGAACTCTTATCCACCCCAGATCCTTCCCTTGGCAACTAATATTCTGTTCTCTAAACTTAGCCAAACCAGTCCTTGGAGGACAGACAGAGCCCAGGTTTGGGCTGTTACTCAAAGCCTTTCCAGTTCAGTGGTACCTTCCAGAGCTTGTTCTCTGCTGGCATAGGTTTGGAGAGCCCAGGCTTATACCCACACAACGATTAGACACCAGAACGATTAGACCACAGAACGATTAGACACCAGATTAGACAACAGGAATATTTCATTATTGAGAAATTATTTTGGGATAAAGAATACTTTGCCATAAAGTAGTTAGTTATCAATGAAAGACAAAATTAGTAGACTACCTGAATCCTGTAACCTTGAACTTCCATCTAAGATCTGTTCTGATGGTGGTATGTATCTGGCCTTGGATTCTTAAAAGTTATGCCAGCAGGGGGCACTTAGGTGGTTCACTGGATTGAGAGCCAAGTGTAGAGACAGAAAATTCTAGGTTCAAATCTGTCCTCTGACACTTCCTAGCTATGGGACCCCGGGCAAGTCACTTAATCCCTTTTGCCTAGTCCTTACAGCTCTTCTGCTTTAGAACTAATACTTAGTATTGATTCTAAGATGAAAAGGGGAGAGTTTAAAAAAAGTGATGCCATCGAAGTGCAAACTCTAACAAGTCCTACCAAATGGAGAAGGTTGGACTGTATACAACAATGGACTATTTTCTTAACAACTGACAATAAACCTAGTTAAGTTTAATAATAACTAGCATATAAATATGCATCTATGTGCATATATATATATAGTTTGCAAAATGCTTTACAAATATCATCACATTTTATCCTTATAACAATCCTGAGAGGTAAGTGCTGTTTTATAGATGGGGAAACTGAAGCAGTCAGAGGTGTAGTGATTTGCCCAGGGTCACACAGCTGAGGCTGAATTTGAACACTGGTCTTCCTGCCTCCAGCTCAGGTGCTTTATTTTTTGTACAACCCAACTGCCTATTATCAGAGGAGGTAGGCCACCAGGTCTACATTCTTTTGAATGAATGAAAGAACATTTATTGCATACTTAGAATATACCAAGTTCTGTGCTAAATACTGAGGACGCAAACAGAAAAGCATGAGTTTCTGCTTTCAAAGAGCTTCCATTCTAATGGGGGAAATAATCCATACAGGAGTTTTCCATTGAAAGTCAGATAGAAAGATCTAATGGTTTGGGGAGTATAATATCTGCTTTAACATTTTCTTATTTTAAATTATTGTTTTTATTTTTTTCGGATTATGTGTTGATACAATTTTTAATAATAATTTTCTGACATTTTGCAATCCATGTTCTCTCCCTCCTTCTCACTCCTCTTCCCACCCCAAGAAGACAGGTAATATAACTTAGGTTGTACATATATTATTATATAATATACATTTCCCTGTTTGTCCTATTATAAAACATGGCGCATATTGCATTAGAGAAAAATTCATGGAGGCAATAAAGTGAAGAATGGCATACTTCAAGAATCTGCATTGACTCCATCAGTTCCTTCTATGACGGTAGATATCCTTTTTTCATCATGAGTCCCTTGGAGTTGTCCTGGATCCTTGCCTTGTTGATAATATTTCAGTCATTCACAGTCGATTATTATACACTATTGTTGTTACTGTGTATAATGTTCTCCTGGATCTGCTCACTTCATTTTGCATCATTTCAAATAAGTCTTCCCTGTTTAATTTTTTATGGATCATGTTGTTTGTCATTTCTTATGGCACAATGGTATTCCATTATAATCATATACCACAACTTGCCTAGCAATTCCCTAATTGATGGAAAACCCTTCAGTTTCCAGCTCTTTACCACCACAAAAAGAGCTGCTAGAAATATTTTTGTGCAGGTAGGTTCTTTCTCCCTATTTTTAATCTCTTTGGGATGCAGACCTAGTAGTGTATTGCTGGGTCAAAGGGTATGCACAGCTTTATGCTTCTCTGGGCATGGTTCCAAATTGCTCTCTAAAATGGTTGGCTCAGTTCACAGTTCCACCAACAGTATATCAGCGTCCCAATTTTTCCACATTCCTTCCAACATTTATAATTTTTCTTTTTTGTTATGTTAGCCAATCTGATGATAGGTGTGAGGTGGAACTTCAAAGTTTTAAATTTGCATTCCTCTAATTGATAGCGATTTGGAGCATTTTTCATATGATTAAAGAGAATTTTAATTTCTTCATCTGAGAGTCATCTGTTCATATCCTTTGAACGTTTGTCAATTGTCAATACAATGTTTTGTATTCTTATAAATTTGACTCAGTTTTCTATAATACTTGAGAAATGAGACCTTCGTTTCCCCTCCCCCACAGTTTGTTATTTGTCTTTGAATCTTCATTGCATTGATTTTGTTTGTGCAAAATCTTTTTAATTTAAGGTAGTCAAAGTTATCTAGTTTGCATCTCTGAGTGTTCTCTGTGTCTTGTTTGGTCATAAATTCTTTTCTTATCCATAAGTCTTACAGGTAAACTATTTTGTATTCATCTAATTTTGTTTATATCATTCTTTAAGTCTAAATCATGTATCCATTTTGACTTTACCTTGGTATATGGTGTGAGGTGTTGGTCTATGCCTAGTTTCTGCCATATTGTTTTCCAGTTTTCACAGAAGTTTTTGTTGAAGCAATGTCCCCTTTAATTTTATTTCCATTGACGTCATTCCTATGACTACTTAAATAGAAGGTGAAAAGAACTTGTTAATGAAAAACTCATATCTATTTGACATTACCAAGGATTGTAGTGGTAGAAATGTTCATTTTCCAGTTTTCCTTAGCTATGGATACTTAGTAGGAAGAGGCTGTATAGCATCTCCAGAGTCAACCTTCAGGTTGCATCTCCATAAGGGTTACTCCTCTGGACTAAAAGCAGAGATCTGGGGAAGGCATCCCCAATTATTTCTGGGATTCTTGGGAATTAATAGCTATTGGTGACACATGATTGGGCAGTTGGTGGTGGGGTTAAAGATGGTGGTTCCCCATTTTTTACAAGGGTTCCCCCTTCTTTGATGGCTATAGGGGTCAAACTTGAATTGAGGCTGGTTGTCTGGGTTAGGGATGTAGCTGACTTCCTTAGGGTTCTTGGCTTTAAGGCTGTCATCACCGGCACATGGAAGAAGGTGATGATGGTGGTTTGACCTAGTTGGCACCTATTGCTTCCTCAGGGTGCCTTGTTGCTTCAATTAGGTTGCTTTTTCTGCATATCAGTGGCCACAAAACCTCATGAAACTTCTAAGGTATGGAGGGACTATGAGGTACATTGGTGGAAGATGTGCCCACATTGATGAAATCACACATTCTTGAATTATTGAAGAAGTATAAGATAGAGATAGGGCCTGGACCTGCAGTTTCAATGGTATAATGACCTTGTGGATAGGAAACTTCTTCTGCCCAAAAGCAAGTTGACATTTTCTCTCTAAATTATATTTTTAAAGAATTACCTAGAACATTGAGAGTTAAGCAATTTGTGCAGAATAACATGGCTCATATGTGTCAGAGACAGGACTTGAACCTAGATCTTCCTGATTTCCAATCTGGTTTTCTATATATTATGCATATTGTCCTTATATTGAAATATTCATCCATGTCACCTAGATTGCTATATTTATTGCCATATAATTGGGCAAAATAGTTTTTAATGATTGCCTTAATTTCCTCTTCATTAGAGGTAAGGTCTCCCTTTTCATCTTTGATACTATTAATTTGGTTTTCTTCTTTCCTTTTTTGACCTTATATTGAATAAGAATAACTTATGTAAATATTTTATATACTTATAGGGTAGTCTGCCTAGAGTGGTCCTCTTTCCCCAGAGGGATAATAGATAACAGTAGCTAGAATGAATGATGAATCTATGAATGAAGCTTCTGACACCAAAGGAATTCTGACAACCTCTGCACGAATGCATATACACACATATAAATAATGCTTTATTGGGCTAACTAGGTGGCACAGTGTATACAGAGGCAGACCTGTAGTCAAAAGGACCTCAGTTTAAATCTGGCCTCAGTTACTTCCTAGCCGTGTTACTGTGAGCAAGTCACTTAATCCTGATTGCCTAGTCCTTGTCACTCTTCTGTCTTAGAATGATACTAAGAATAAGAGTTTAAAAATACTTTAATGATACCTTTTATATTTGCATCAGGATTCAATCTTTCCCCCTTCCAGATTGACCATTCTATTATGACAAAGAAAAACAGTAAAACAAAAAATAATCAAATATAGTGACCACATCTAAACAATGATCTGGGATACACATTGGATTTTCCCTTAATCAAAACTTGATCTCCTTTTAGTGATCTTCTCATATATGTTGCTATAATCCTTGCATTTATTGTCCTCTTAGTTCTGTGATTTTGTTCTATATCAATTCACACAGATTTTCCTGTTTCTGTATTCCTCACATTCATCATATTGATTAAATATTGATATTCATCAATAATATTCTATTGCATTTGTATTTATAGTTTTCTCATTCATGTCCCTGTAGTTTACATGTGTTTGGTTTAAACAAGGGATGCCTGGCAGACTGGAACATTTGAAAAAAGTTATATTGCCTTTTTTTTTTCTCCTAAGTATAAAACATTGCTGACTACAAATATTGGGTACACATTACAGTTCTAGAAAGGGTAGATTATCCCAGAACCTGTGCAGCTTCTGCTCTCATATCACAGACTTGGGTCACCTGGTAAAGCTAATTAACAAATATATCCTTGTATCTTTTTAATGTGCAACACACTGGTAGTGTGTATGTTAGATAAAAGGGAGTGTAAAGGAAGGAAATGAGCATTTCTATCGAATTTACTCTGTGCCAGGCAGTGTATTCAGAACTTTACAAACATCATCTTATTTGATCCTTACAACAATCCTAAGAGGTAGATGCTGTTATTATCTCCATTTTACAACTGAGGAAACTGAGGCAGCCAGAGGTTATGTGACTTGCTCAGGGTCACACAGCTAGTAAGTGTCTGAGGCTGGATTTGAACCCTTCTTCCTGACTCCAAGCTCAGCACTGTATCTACTCTTCTACCTAGCTGTCAGAGTAGAACTGTATTTCTCTTTCTTGAGATCTAAAATCAAACTAATTCAATTGTTTTAGCTTTTTATCTGTTTCTAGAAGTCATGTATACATTCCAATCTTGTCAATAGGGAAGAAAATTTATTTGGTCAAGGTTAAGTGCCAGACCTTTTATGAAGTTAGGCTCTAGTATACATCTCTTTGTGTATTCTAAGGTGGTTTTATTCATGTGGGGACCGGATTTGATTATTAGCACTAGAAATTAAAGCTTTCATTTTTAATAGTTCTGATTGTCCTCTATACTTTTAAAAAACATTTCTCTTATGTCTTAGGATCAATAATAAATATCAGTTCCAAGACAGAAGACTGGTAAAGACTAGGCAATTGGGGTTAAGCGACTTGCCCCCGGGGACACATTAGCTAGGAATTGTCTGAGATCAAATTTGAACCCAGGACTTCCTGTGTCCAGGCTTGACTCTCTATTCCCCCTCTCCTCCCCCCGCCCAGTCACCTTGCTGCCCTTGTCCCCTATACTTCTCATGGACTCTTCCTTCCCATCTCTATCTCCATCTATTGAAATTCCTTCCTTTCTTCAAGACCCAGGTCAGTTGCTATCTTCTCTATGAGATTTCTCTGACAACATTGCCCCCTCCCAAATGATAGTGATCTCTCCCTCCTCATGCTTCTGACAGAATTTTGCCTGACCTTCTCCTTTATATTTATCTCACTTTACATGTGGTCATAGGACCTCATTTACATTAGGATCATAGATTTCTGGAAAGCACCTTAGAGGCCATAAAGTAAAGCTCTTTCATTTTATAGCTAAACTGAAGCCAAGGCAGGTTAAGTGTCTTGCCCAGGATCATATAGCTAGTAATGTCTTTGCCCCTCTGTAGACTGTAAACTCCTGAAGGATAAAGTCTGTGTGTTATCTATCCTTAGGTAGAAGGTGTTCCTAGAAGGACCATCATCCAGGTTTTCTAGAATCCAGTATCTCCTTAAAGAAGTGGTAAACTTCCTGGACAAGATCGGCTCTTTTTTATAAGATGTGACCTCTTTTGGCTCTTGTTCCTCCCCTTTTCCCTTTAATGACCAAGTATGCATGTTTGATTGATCGATTTGTGGTCAGTAAGAACTGGTCTCCTTGGCTTATGCCCTTGGACCTAGCCTTTAAAAGGAGAGTGGAATAAGAAGGGAAGGGTGAGAATTGAATGTGGAGGGGAGCAATGCTATACACAATACCCTATATGGACACTTAAGTCTCTGGAGGAAAAGGAAGATTGTATACCTCTGAGGTTTTTTTAGGGAAGTGCCTGAGCGAGCTCAGAGATTATCAGTATATGGTGGCAGCAGGATAGGGACTAGAATTCCCTAGACCAAGTCAGGCACAGTAGGAATAGGACCAGCTGTAGAGAAGTGATAGAAGATTTCCTGAACTTCAGTTGAGTTAATGGAACTAGTAGAGGAGTTAGTGGATTATGCAGGAGTCAGAGCTGAGAAGCAACAAAGGGCAGTATTATAGTGTGAGGGAGCAAACAGACTTTCTCTTTTACTAGTACTTTGAATTATTTAGATGGCACAGGTAAAGGAAGAGGGATTAATCTTTTAGCTAAGCTAAATACTTTACTTTTGGGGACGAATTCTCCCTGGATTGGGAGAAAAAAAGGCAAATTTTGATGGCTCCAGGAGAAACACTGCATGACAAAAAGGTTTTTTTGTGAGTAGGAATAAAGATTGAACCTGGTCCAAATAAATATTCACAGCTTTGGTTCTAGACCACATTTGTATTTGTAATATGAAACTAGTACCTTGCCTGTAAGTATTTAATAAATAAACTCCACCCTTCTTGCTGTAAACTAGCTTAGATGTCAGTCAGCATTATAGAGTGGTGAGTACTGTACTGGGAATCAGACCCTGGTATTGTTTAAGTCACTGTACCATTTAAATAGCCTTGTGACCCTCTAAATCTGAGTTTCCCCATTTGTGAAATGAGGGATTTGGTGCAGATGACCTCTAAGTCCTTTCTAGTTTTGAAATTCTATGATTTGATCACAGCAAAGGGAATGGAGAGGAAATTCCAATTTTATATCTCCATCTAGCTCTTTCTGTTGAGTCTGTCTTAACAAGAGTGTAGCTACTAAGTGGGAAAACCTGTATCTTGAGCTAGGGTTTGTCCAATGTGACCTGACAGGTCTCAAAGAACAATGGCTTTTGGTCACCTCTAACAATAGCTTTCAGATTCCTTCTTTTTATTTCAAAGTAGCACCGAATCGTGGATTTATATCTGGAAAGGACCTAAATATTTTTAGTTAAATTCTTAGGATAGGTAGGGAAACTGAAGTCAAGAGAAAGTGACTTTCCCAAGGTCACACAGATCTGATTAAATATCTAATCTTCTTTTCATTTTATCCTGTTCCCCATTGGGATTCAATTAAATAACTATTTATCGAGTGACTACCATGTACAAGACACCGTGCTATCTTGGTCTGGTGGGGACAAAGGAACAGCTTATCCACCTACTCCACCTGTCCTTGTTTACTGCTAGGAGAAAAAAATTCAAGTTGCCCAAGCTTCCTCAGCCTCATCAGAATTAGTGGGATGGAAAGAATATCTTCACTTCTGATGACCCTTTAAAATTCAGGACAGCTAGGTAGTGCAGTATATAGAGTAGGAGACTAAAAGTTAGGAAGAGCTGAGTTCTAATTTTACCTCAAGCACTTACTAGATGTCTCACAGCCAGCATATTGTTTGGACAAGCCATTTTACTTCAACCTTGTTTTTCTTATCTGTAAAATAAGGATAATAAATAATGCCTATTTTATAGTGTTGGTTTAAAGTATGCAAAGCACTATGTAGATACACATAATTGTGTATCTATATGTCTACATGTCTATGTAATGCTTTGCAAAACTCAGAGGGTAATATAAATGTTAGTAGCAATTATTCATTCATGCCAAAAAGAAAAGTAGAGACAGTATAATATAGTAAGAATGAATACCATATTAAACCAGAATGAAGATCACCTGGAGGGCCCTTGTAGACCCCATTGAAAGTATAGGTCACGCTTTCGGAACTATTGAGAAACATCATATGTTGGAAAGACCACTGTGTGCAGTCAGAAAACCTGGATTTAAATTCCAGTGCTTTCAATCTTAGTGCCTACGTGACCCTGGGCAAATCTCTTCACTTCTTTTGGTCTCACTGTCCTCATCTGAAAATTAGGGTGTTGAACTAGATTATTTTAAGGTCTATTCCAATTCCAAAGTTCTGTGGCTGTGTTTGGACTCATGAGAAAAGATTTCAGAGCCTTTTATTCATGTCAATGAAAAAAATGAACTAGGAACAAAGATGGAGACTGAGTCTGGTTCAGTTGGGCAGATTTGGATGATGAATAGATCTCTTTTCCCTTTGTCACCATTATTGGAGCTTTATATCATTTTAATATTTGAAAAATAATTTCTGTGCCTTTGGAGTATTTTAAGAGTCACTCAAAAACAGAAATATAGCCGAATGCAGTAAGCTTCTGGTCAAGAAATACCACAACCTTTGAAATACTTTCTGCTCTGCTTTTTGAAAATTTTATTTAACATTTATTAAAGATACAAGGTACTTTAATATGGTGTTTTAAAGTTTTAAAATCATTTTACAAACATTAGCTCACTTGAGACTGCCTATTAAGCTACTAACCTGCTACTTGTGCCTTGTGTTGGACACTGGACGTGCCATTGACCCAGCCATAAGTGCCCTCTTAATGCATGGTCTTCTCACAAAGAAAGAAAGAAGATGGGCTAAGGAAGAAATCCTGTGTGGTCTAAGAGCTCAAAAAGGTTCCTTTTTTTTTAAACGTTGAAGAGACTTTTAAAAATGCTGCCTTTCAAGTGATAGAGTTTTCATTTGGTTGCATGAGTGACTTGAGTACAATTAGGTGTAGTGTTTCTTATTTGTCCAGTTACAAGTGTCTGGTTACAGTCTGTCAAATCCTATGGATGGATGGAACTAGGCTTCATAAAGCTTTCATTGAAGAAAGGTTTCTGGAGCCTGTTGTGTGCATCTGGGTTTTACAAAGAGGGTTTAAGATCAGGTGCTAGGTGTATGATGTGAAGAACAGGATATAATGGACTAAAATAATTTCTTGGTGGCATGTTTGGTGACAGCAACAGATTATGTATCTATGTGGAGGGTTGGGTCCGAGGGAGACAGACTGTGTAGGGGTATGTTTGGAGGGAAGGAGGAGCATGGGGATTAGGCTCAGAAATCCTAATAATGGGGTTCAAATAGCCAACAAAGAGTTCTAGAGAAGACAACAGAATGTTAACAAGGGGCCCATCAATCACTCTTACCTCAGTTTTGAGTTCTGGATAACAATAATAAGAGGACCATATCTAATCTCTTAGGCATGACTAATGAAACTTACCGCCCCCAACCCCCCAACTTCTTTCCTCTTTCCTTCAATGTAGGGACTGTGGTATTCTCAGGTTGCTCAGAATTAACCATTTGTTATTGATGTTTTTTTTTTTGGGGGGGGTGGTCCACCTTGCAAATCTGCTCTCCATAATTAAGTGCAGTTGGCAGCTGGTAGGGAGGGAGGATGAGGAGGAGTAGTTGCAAACCCAAGACTTTCTTCAGTAGAGAGAAACATATTGGAATAACTGATTTAGCTTATCTCCACATCCTTTTCATATACCTTTCTCAACTTTTCCTTGACTGCAAACAGTAGAGAAGTAAGAGTATTAAACTACTGTTTAGAAATTTGGTGGGGCAGCTGGGTGGCTCAGTGGATTGAGAGGCAGGCCTAGAGACAGGAGGTCCTAGGTTCAAATCTGGCTTCAGCCACTTCTTAGCTGTGTGACCCTGGGCAAGTCACTTAACTCCCATTCCCTAGCCCTTACCACTCTTCTGCCTTGGAGCCAATACACAGCACTGACTCCAAGACGGAATGTAAGGGTTTAAAAAAAAAAAAGAAATTTGGGTTGTAATCCCAGCCCTACCCTTTAGTTTCCTCATCAACAAGTAAGGCTGTTGACTAGATAATCTCTAAGGATTCTACAAGTCTTCAGTTTCTACAATTCTGTATTTGGAAGGTGAGATTGTTGTTTACCCTTCATATACTCAAAGAGGAACAATGACATCACAATGTTGGGGTCAACATACAGTATATAATCTTCCCAAGACAATTTAAATGGAAATGGTTCAATTTTCTGGCGTGGAGCTGGTAGACTATTCAGATTCCACATATATACGACAAAGAAGTAGGCTCTGTAGACATTCAGTGTGGTAGGCAGCTCAAAACCTCTTCTCTCCCATACTTTCTTTCAGAACCCTCATTTTCCTATTTTTTTTTTTTTACTTTATGTGCTGCCGAAGTAAGCACCCTCTTCATGGAAGAGGATAAAGAAGCAGTCTGCTGAATTGCAGTGACTCACGTGAGGATTTGCCATGAGGGAGAAGTAATAGCAGTTAGGTGGCTCAATGGATAGAGCTCTGGGCCAGGGGTCAGGAAGATTCATCTTCCTGAGTTCAAATCTGACATCAGATATTAGCTGTGTGACCCTGGGCAAGTCACTTAACCCTATTTGCCTCAGTTTATTCATCTATCAAATGAGCTAGAGAAGAAAATGGCAAACTAGTATCTCTGTCAAGAAAACCTCAAATGGGGTCACAAAGAATTGGGCATGACTGAACAACAACAGCAGTAGAGCTCCTTTAGCAACCCCTAACTTCATTTTCACCACTGCTAATCTTTTCTTTAGTTAAAAGGATCATAAGATGTTGCTCGTGAGCTTCAAATTTAAGGTACCCTCAAGAAGGAAGATGAGATGCAAGCTGAAATTCAGAACATCATGAAAAAATTAAAAGAAAAAAGCCCTCATTGCCATTGATAATCAGAAAATCAACGAATTTCTCCGGACAGGGAATCCCTTCTTTTAACAGACTTTCCATAATTTGGGTCCTGCTTGGACATCACAGGCAATCTTCAATGTGCAAAACTGACTGTGCTCTTAATTTAAAAAACAAAACAAAACAGAAAACAAACCAGTTGTTTGGAAATGAGAATGCAGGTCCCTGAAGAACAAATATTATAAATAATGGCTAGTTTCCTAGACCAACTCAGAAAAAAACATAATGTAGCTGATCTATAGTCCTATAGAATTTAACCAAGTATAACACTCTTTCTATCAGGAAATCCTCCAGGACATGAGGAACTTGTCCTGACATCTCCTCCCCCTTCCCCTGCAGTGACAGCTCGATCTGGGTGTGTGGGGGGTGTTTGGGAGTAGCTCATGTGTAGGGTCATTTGTAAGTCATGTATTCAGAAGTCAGAGATGTGTACTTCTATTAGGAGTCTTTTCATCAGTAAGAAAAAATGAAAAAAGAATACTATTAATTACCCCCCACTGACTCTCCTCTTCTGTCCTCTGTCCCCTCCTCCCCCAAGCAAAGCCAATGTAGATCTTACCAGGTATCCAAGAGAACTGAGAAGTTGAGCTAATCAGTTTGTTTTCACTATCTCTCAGCTGAGTCCATACAGGAAATGAATGGCATCACTGGAGGAAAGTACTTAACAATATTAGAATTGTAAAAATGATTTCTGTTTTTAATGTACCTGAAGTGATCCTAGCAACACTAGAGTCTAATCAGTTAGTACATATCCTTCTTTAACCCAAACATGAGAGAATTTGGGTATTTCCATTGTTCCAATATTGATTTAAAATAAGCAAGAATTTGAGCTCATGAAAAGTTCTTTCTTTTCCTCATTTGTCTCATCCCTGATGAGGGATCCCTGATCCCTGAATCCCTGATCCCTGATCCCTGAAACCAGGCTGCTCTTTGGAGGGGAGGTAGGGGCTACTGACCTCTCTGTCCTAGGAAGCTATGATTCGGTGGGTTTTGCAAGGGACTCTGAAGGAGTTGGTTAGCTTCTCTGGTACCCTGCTTCAAGAAAGTGACACTGAGAATCAGGTATGGGTTGCAGGTGAGGTTGAGCGCAGCTTTCCTTGCTTGCAAGAAGAGGACGTTGTTTTTGCAAAAGGAGGTCAACAGAAACCAGTTCTTTGAAGAAAGGCAGCTTTTGTCTGTGACTCAACATGGTAGTAGTCAGATTCCAGAATGGATAGAGATGCATTCTGGTTGCCAGACTAAGGTGAAGGTTCAGATCCAAGTTCATTGTGAATTAGGCCTTGTTCCACTTTTAAATTTTCTAATCCACAATATTGATTGAATACCCAGTGAAAAGGTTTTAGAGCATATTTCTATATTGGGTACTAGTGGGTTGAAGGAAATAAGAGACAAATGCCCTCCTCTTTTGGGGTTTATGATTTAATGGGGGATTACATCTAGCTTTTCCTTACTAGACATTGTTCTTTACTAAAGTGAAATTGGTGCTTATAAACAAGGAAGAGAGTTATTCCTGTGGAATATATCTCTTCTTTCAGAGGAGTAGTTTGGGTCAGTTCAGGGTGAATGAAAAAGAATGTGGTTATAGGGGAAAGGGGAGAGCAGCATTGTTGGGGAGGTGGGAGTGGAGAGAATATTTTCTCTCTTGCTAATTATTTTCCCTGAGGACTTAGCTAATACAGAACCATCTATTATAGTGGGAGCACTCCATGGTGGTTTTGCTTGTGATGAATGCTAAGTGGAAACAAGCAAGAAAAATTAACAGGCGGCTGCCTCTGTCCAACTAATTAAAATGCATATCCAGATGCATAATTTCCCCCATGTACAACCCCCTCTCCCCATCCAAATTCTGTGAGAAGGAAAGCAGTTTTACCCACTAATTTCTTTGCTCTCTAAAAATTTTATTTTTTAAATTCCAAATTCAATGAACACCCCCCCCCCCAAAGAATCTTTCCATATACAAAGTAGAACAGAAAAAGAGGACCATACAGGAAACATCAGATCTCTATTATGTACAACTTTCTTATTTTAAAAATCATTTAAAGAGTTCAGCATGTTACTTTCAAAGCTGTCCTGCTAGACTGTGTTTCCTTCTGAATTTCCTTCTATTTTCTTCTGTCCATTAAAAAAATACATCAATGATCCTCTTTTCATCTTTTTTTTTTTTTTAACAACACTGGCTAGCTACCTCCCCCCTCCTTCCCCCCCCCCCCCCCCCGTCTTCTTTCCTGCCTCCCCTATGTAAGAAGAAAGCAATTCTTCTAACAAATAAGCATAGTTGAGCAAAATATTTCCACGTTTACCATGTCCAAAAATGTATTTCTCATTTTATACCTTAAGTATGTCACCTCTCTGTCAGTAAAATGATTAGCATACTTCATGATCAGCTCTACAGAGTTGTGATTGGGCATTGAATTCACTAGAGTTCTTAAATTTTGTTTTCCTTTATGGTGTTATAGTTGTGTAAATTATTCTCCTGGTTCTACTCACTTCACTCTGCATCAGTTCAAACAAGACTTCTTAGGTTTCATGTCTAGTCGTTCAATAATATCCTATTACATTCATATAGCATAATTTGTTCTGCTGTGCCCAAATGATGAACAATTCCTTTAGTTTTCAGGTCTTTACTACAACAAAAAGTAGTGCTCTGAATATTTTTGAACATATAGGCATTTTTTTCTCTGTCTGTTGTTTTTTTCCCTCATAATGAAATCGCTGAGTCAAAAGAATATATATAATATATATACACATATAAAAATGTATATATATACACACATATATACATATATACATATATATATATATATATAACTTAGTGACCTTTTGGGCCATGGTTCTTAAATTGCTTTCTTGAATGATTACACCCAATATTTAATTTTCTTTAAAATTTTTTTATTTACTTGCTTTTAATATTCTTAAAAAAATTGCGTTTCAAATTCTGTCCCTTCCTCTAACTCCTCTCCCACTTGTTGAGGAAGCAAACAATATGGTATCAACTATACATGTGAAATCTTGAAAGAAATGTTTCCATATTAGCCATGTCACAAAAAGTAAGAAAAACAAAGAAAGCAAAAAAAAATTATACATCAATTTGCACTCAGAGTTCATCAGTTCTTTTGGAAGTAGATAGCATTTTTCATTCTGGATCCTTTTATCTTGGATCATTGTATTGATCAGAGTACCAAAGTTTTCCCATTTGATCGTGATTATAATATTGTTGTATATAATGATATATTGATATGTATATCATAATATCAATATATAATGACCTCCTAGTTCTGCTCACTTCCCCCAGCATCAATTCAAAGAAATTTTTACAGATTTTTCTGAAACCATTCTCCTCATTATTTCTTATTGCACAATAGTATTCCATTACAATCATATGCTACAACTTTTCAGCCATTCTTCAATTGATGGGCATCTTTTCAATTTTCAATTTTTTTGCCACTATAAAAAGAGCTGCAATAAACATTTTTGTAAAAGGGGTTATTTCCTTTTTAAAAAAATCTCTTTGGAATGTAAACTTAGTAGTGGTATCGTTGGGTCAAAGGCACACAGTTATAACCCTTTGGGATAATTCCAAACTGTCCTTCAGATGATTATACCAGTTCACAACTCCACTAATAGTGCATATAATTTACTTTTTCTATCATGTTAGTCAGTCTGATAGGTATAAAGTGATACTTCATAGTTATTTTAATTTATATTTCTCTAATCAATAGTTATTTAAAGTACTTTTTATATGACTATAGATAGCTTTGATTTCTTCTGAGAATTGCCTGTACATATCCTTTTACCTTTTATTATGGGGAATCACTCTTATTTTTATAAATTATTATTATATTATACATAATATACAATATAATAATATAATATTATAAACACATATTTATTGTTTTATAAATTTTATAAATTTCCCTATATACTTGAGAAATGAGGTCTTTATTAGAGAAACTTGATGCATAGTTTTTTTGATATTCCTTCATTGTGATACTTTTTAAGAAAATGTGGTTCCTCCTCTTATCTCTTTTAATTAGGTTGTGCTTTTGCTTTGTTATAGATGATTGCTACATTTGCCTTTTTTTACCCCAGTTGAAGCATAATAGATTCTATTCCAGCCCTTATTTTAACTCTACGTATCTTTCTGTTTCAAGTGTGTTTCTTATAAACAATATATTGTTGGATTTTCTACTTTTATACTTCTGTTTTATGGATGAATTCATCTCATTCACATTCAAAGTTATGATTATTTGGATCTTTTAGATCTAAAATATGATATTTTGGCTCTTTTTCAAAATTTTGGCTTTTAGGTAGTTCAATTCTTCTTAAGTTGTTTTTCTATATATTTTTAATGTCAGTTGTTGTTTTAGATGAAATATTTAACATTTCCTCTAATTTTTCATTCTTTTGACTTTATTTTATTGTTTCTTGATGTCTTCTTATGCAGTCATTTGTTTCTACTTGCCCAATTCTGATTTTTAGGAAATTGTTTTCTTTAGTGAGCTGTTGTACCTCTTTTTCCATTTGGCCAATTCCATGTTTAGGTTTTATTTTCTACAGTATGTTTTTGTGCCTCTTTTACCAGACTGTTAATTCTCTTTCCATAATTTTCTTGTATCACTCTCATTGTTTCCTCCACTACTCTTATCTTTCTTTAATTCTTTCAAAAGAATCTTGGTTTTTCTCCAATTTTCATTTTTCTTTGAGGCTTTGTTTGTAGCTATTTAAAAAAACCCTTACTTTCCAACTTAGACTCAATATTGGTATTAGTTCCAAGGCAAAAGAGTGGTAAGGCTAGGTAATGCAAATTAAGTGACTTGTCCAGGGTCACACAGCTAGAAAGTGCCTGAGGCTAAATTTGAACCCAGGACCTCCATTTCTAGGTCTGGTTTTCAATCCACTGAGCCACCTCACAGCTCCCCTTTTTGTAGCTGTTTTCATGCTGTTTTCTTCTGATTCTGTGTCTTGTTTTTCCTTGTCACCATGGTACTTTTTTATGGTTGGAGTTGTTTTTGTGTGTGGTTGTTTGCTTATTTTTAAGCTTATATTTTGATTTTGTGTTAAAGTTGGGCTCTGTTCATGTTGGGATTGAGGAGGCATTGTCCAAAGCTTTAGGCTTTTTTTGTGCTGTTGTTTTCAGAGCTAGTTTTGAAGGTCTGCAGGTTGTTGGTGCTTCCAAGATGGTATTATCCTAGGAGAGGTATGGTCACTGTTTTCCTGGTTCTCACTCTGGAAAGATCCCTGCTCCCCTGTAGCCACAAGTGTGAATGCTTCTCTCTGTCCTGGAACTATGATTGGGTACCTGTTGCCTAGTGTCTAAGCACAAGCATTCCTCTCCTGACCTACGATAAGTATTCCTCTCCACCCTGAAAAGTGTTACTCAGAACTGCATACAGGCAATGGAAGTGCCAAACAGTGCCAGATTTTGCACCTATTATCAGCTCTGGATCCCAGGTAATCTTTTTCTAACTAGTCATCCAATCTCCTTACTATCTCAGGACTGAGAGCTCCCAAAGTTGCTACTATTGTTGCAGCCACCTCTGGGGCCTACTGCTTGTGTTGTTGTAGTATACGCTCTGGGCTCATCCCCATCCTAATGTCACAGAGAAGAAGGAGAAGAGGAGGAGGAGGAGGAGAAGGAGGAGAAGAATAAGAAGGAGAAAGAGGAGAAAAAAAGGAGGAGAAGAACAAGAAGAAGAGAAGGAGAAAAAGTGAAAAATAATATATTTTGATCTGTATTTTGACTCCATAAGTTCTTCTGGAAGCAGATTGCATTTTCCATCATGATTTTCTGGAATTGTCTTGGGTCATTATATTGCTGAGAATAACTAGGTTATTCACAATTATTCATCAAAAAATATTGCTCTCACTACATAAGTGTTCTGGTTTTTCTTATTTCACTCTGCATCAGTTCATGTAAGTCTTTTCTAGGTTTTTTTCAAATCATCCTGCTCATCATTACTTATAGGAAAATAATATTCCATTACAATCATGTACCACAACTTGTCCAGCCATTTCCCAATTGATGGACAACTTCTTAACTTCCAAATGTTTCTTATCACAGAAAAAGCTGCAATAAATATTTTTGTACACCATCTTGACCTTTTGTTGGCTATGTTGCTTCAGTATTCATTTTTTTCATTTTTTTTCAGTATTTATTTTTGATGCATTATCTTAAAGTTGTTTAGAGTGGAATATTGGGAGAGTTCAGCTGGGTTGCTGCCTCTATTCTACTGTGTTGGCCCTGCCCATCTCACTAATTCACTTTAAAAAAATTTATTTATTTATTTAAAATCCTTACCTTCTGTCTTAGAATAGATATTAAATATTGGTTCCAAGGTGGAAGGGTTAGACAATTAGGGATAAGTGACTTGCCCAGGGTCACACAGCTAAGAAGTGTCTGAGGTCAGGTTCGAACTCAGGACTCAAATCTCTAAGTCTGGCTTTTTATTCACTGAGCCACCAAGCTGCTGCTGACTAATTTATTTTCAATGTTGTTCCCATTAAAGAAGATCTAGGCAGTTTCTCTTAGAGAACAGCTGGCACCAGTTTCTGTAACCTTCCCCTAAAAATCACTACGCTCTGACTTTAGCTTAGACTTTTCAGCCCATTTTTTTCCCCTAGGGAGGCAAATACACATAAAAAACCCTCTTTTATGGTGGGAGAAAATAAAGGAAGAATCAGTACCTTGGTTCTGGCTACCACTTCCTTACCTTTCTGTGGTTTGTACCACTTAGTTGGAGTCTTTGGAGGCTCTTCATTCCCTTTCCCTACATTCCTCTCTTTTATCATCCCAGCCTCAAACCAACCTACACTTCAATCTCAGTAGAGGGATTATTGAAGACTGAGTTCATCTTTATAGCACTAGTTCAGAATGCATGCATTTCAAGGCAACATCAGATGTATTTTTTTAAAATCACTGATAGTTTTGTTTCTGAGTAGAAACAAACCATCTCTCCTCCCCATTTTTATCGTTTACCCACCCAACCGATTCTTCCTCAGAATAACTTTATCCCATAGACATTAAATATTTAAAAAACATGAAACTAGTCAACGTGTCCAATTCAACTTCACTGATCTCTCATATTTTTCTTTCCTTTCCTCTTCGTTCCCCTGAAGCCCCATTGCTGCCCTCTGTAGCAGCAGGCCTAGCTGTTGATTTATCAGGGCAGGCTGGCTCAGCAGTGCATGGAGATGGCTTTTAATTAACTCTCTTCATTCTTCCCAATCTTCAGGGAGCAGAAGCCCTTTAATGATTTTAATATTTTATCTGGATTTATATCCGCCTTATTTGTTGTTCTCCTTCCGCATTTATTCTTCTGGAGTCACTTTGAGATTGAAATATTTATTTCCCCCTCCTTTCTAGAGACTGAGTAGAGGGATTCTTGGCTTCCAAACAAGAGTGACCATGTCTCCCCAATTTTCCATAGTAAACTTTGGCAAAGGTGTCTCTGGAGTTGTATTTGAACTGGAATTCAAGTTCTGCTCTTCTTCCAGAGAGAAACCCCATGTTAGGCTGATAGTGGGCTGAATGAGTTTCTGAACTTTTCATTTTTAAAAAGTCATCTGAATTTTTTATAAGGGAAGAAGACCTTCCTGCCTCATTTATACTGTCTTTCTTTGGGGGTATTTCCTGGTCCGGAGAGTGGGGAATTCAGACTTCTGTTATTAAGGTATGCTTTTTCAGTATAAATTTGGGTGCATTGTCTATTCTCTGAGTTGAATTTTCTTTTCTCAGCCCTGCCCCACCTCCCATAGTACAACAATGCTTCAGGACAATGAGTGTGGTAGTGGTTCCTTTTTTTTGTTCCCTGAAGGGGCCTCTTCTGGTCATCTTGTACTTCTCTTGTCTGTGGCTAGAAGCTGCTCATCCCTGCTTGAAAGTCTAGCTGGAGGTACAGGTCTGAAATGGGATTTGGGAGGACACTAATTTTTCTCTCTACCTGAGGCTACCTCATACTTCACAACCGCACCTCACAGTCCAACTTCATTTGGAAACAGGGAAAATTCCTTCTGTCTAACACAAGGCCCTCAGGACCTTTTTGCTTGCTCTCCCCTCCCCCAACAGACCTTTGACTGCTCATCCATCTGTTCCAAGGTCTGTTCCCTCCCTCGACAGCCCCAGAAAAGCCTGGAAGACAGAGCTGTCTCTTTCCTCTGTGCTTTACTTTGGGGGTGGAGGGTCAGTGGGAGGGGGTAGTTTTCATAACCAGCTTATCCATGAAATGCACTTTTGGCACTTCTGTCTTGTGAAGTGTCTTCAAGGTTACTGGTTGCTAAGCAACCACCAAGTAAAGTTTGAGTCTGGTTGGGGGAATCACTGAGAATTGCCCTGGGTGGCTTTTATTTACAATTAGGGGCTTCAGTTTCCTCTCCCGGTCCTGGAGAGAGGACTTTGGGAAAGATCACCTCTCATATCCCAATATAGGGAGAAAAAGCTTTTCAAAGGCTTATTTATCTCTGTGTCTGGCATGCTGTAGGTGGTCAGTGAACATCTTTTGAAGATAATGCTGAAGATGACAAGTTCTTCCTCTTCTTGCGCCCATTCTGTTCTCATCACCTTAGCTCTGTCAGTGTTGTGCTATCTCAGTGGACTTGGCACCCCCTTCATCAGGAGCCCCAGACATTCTGCTGCCTTAATCGAGAGGACAGGCTGTACTTGGAAATCTGTTGTCCTGAAAATAGGCATCTGAGTACCTGGGCTGGAAAACAAATACAAACACTGCCCCCCCCCCAGCCATCCCCCGCCCCTACTTGCCCCATTGCGCTTATTTTTAGACTCTTGTTATCCAAGATGTGTCTAAGTTTGACCCCTTTCTGAAGTCATTTGGAAAAGGAAACATCAAGGAGCAGAAAATCTCTCCCAGTCGAGGATCTTTAGGAGCCAGGAATTTGCTAGGGTTCTCAGCCATTCTTAACTATAGGAAGCTTGGCTAAGGAAAATGTCAAATATCACTCAATCAGTGTGTCCCTTTGCCAATTGGCCCTTGTAGAGAGAGCACTGTAGGGGGACCTAGAGTCAGGAAGACAGAGTTCAAATCTGACCTTCTCAGATGCTTACAGTGTGAGTGAGTTTGTATTGGTAGAGTGCCTTTTCTAATGTAGACTCCATGGACTGTAACTTCTGTGTACCCTCTAATCATTTATCTACCTTCAAAACCATTTTGTCTTGTGGAGACTTTTCAGCCTGCACCCTCCTGTAATGGAAGAGTGTCAGATTGAACATGGAAACTGGAGGAGAAATAAGCAACTGAATAGTTACCAGTTCAGACCCTGCTAAGCATTCTTTAGCTGGTTTTGAAGGTAAATGAGTAGAGGGTATATAGATGTTACAACTAATAATATTCCTAAAAAATTGTTAACCCCACCCAAATCTATCAACTCAAAAGGTAGCCTGAACTAGCGGCTGTTCTAGAACAGAAATCTCCCTCATCTATTGCCTGTAACCCCTTCATCATAAAGGGTGCAAAAGATTATGTCCAGCTCTCAATGTTAGTTTCCTTTCTGGGCAGCAATCCCAGTATAACAGATACTTATGCATATTCTGTCCTCATTTTCTCTAATTACACACACATCTCTGGGGGACAGGAAAGAGGTTTGGATCGTCCAATTTTAGGTCAGTTATACACAGTTCTGTCGGGATAAACACTGATCTGTAGTGCTCCGTGAAATGCAGAAAGTGTCCAGAGTTCATTGGTTCAAAATACATGACTATACATCATTTTCCATTCTAGGAGTGATTAATAATACCCAATGTTTATGGTTGGGGCTGTCTGCTGAATTTAGACTAAGTTCAGTAGCCTCTATACTATCCAGTCATATACGCTGACCTGGACTGGGTTTCTACAACAATAGGGCTACTTATTCAACCTTTCATTATATTATTTGATAACTGGGGAACAAAATAATATTTACTATTCTCTCAGTTATGATTCTTTTTTATCTTGTACCCAATCTGATACACTCAGGTTCCTAAGAGATACAGGAAGCTCCAGCTTACAATTTCACAATCTTTGTTTTTGGACAGAATGTTCTCTTTGAGTCTTTCTCTTCTATCCTACCTACGTGAACTGGGTTAGATGATGTAGAAGAAAATCTGAGGGTCTCCTTGAACTCTGACCGGGGCTTAGAGCCAGAAATTTAGGACAAGTCCTGAACAACCAGCTCCCTTTGAGCTTCTTTGAGCCCTTCCTTAGCCCCTTTAAAACTAAGGAAAAGAAATATTCTCTTGTCTCCCTTTCCTTTCTCTTGGCTCAGCTTGACCCCTTTAAGCCCTTTCTGAGATCAAACCCAAAGTCCTCTCACCTCTGACTAGATTAACTTGTTCACTCCTTCAATCAAACCTGCATTTATTAAATACCTACTATGTGCCACACATTGTGCTAGGCTTGGGATACAAATAAAAAAGTGAATTAATTCCTGACCTCAAGGAGCTAACATTCTCTCATGGGAGACATGTGCATATAAAAGTATACATAAAATAAACACAAAATAGATATAAGGGGATTTTTTGGCAGGGAGAACAATTGCATCTCGGGATATTAGGAAAATACTGACCAAAATTCCCTATGTATTATGACTGTTTTCAAGGAAAGGAATGGAGAAGGCCACTGTTGGCTATCTCTCACTATTATGGGTTAAAGAAATGTTTTCCTGTTCATAAGGAGCCTTCATTTATCACTTGTAACTTGGGGTAAAGAAGAAGGGACATTTAATGGAGTGGTTTATTGTCCTCCATGCTTTCTTGGCCTTAATTCAACACACTTTTATTAAGGGTCATCTATGTGCAAGGATGTTGGGGACGAGTGTTTTCTACAATGATGTGAAATTCCATTGAGGTTGACACTGGCAAACTGGTTGGTCACTAAGCAACTCATTGAGGCAGTATGGTAGGACTGAGTTGATGGAAAAATGAGGCTCGTTGGAAGTGTTGTAAATAAATGACATTTTTCTTTCTGTTTGAAAACATGCCTTCTTTCTTCCATCCCTCCCCCATCCCCACCACCTTTCTGTTAAACATATCCATAAATGCTGCATCTGGGCAAAGTAAAAATCTAAACAGGGAATGTGCTTGTGTGTTTATATGGGAGGGGGGTTCAGGAAAATATTAATAAAGCAAACTAAAGTTCATGCCTTAAGGTGCAAACAAGACTTAATGGCAAAGATGCTACCTTGAGAATGTAGGCTGCTCTAACATGTCAACAAAGAAGGACCAGAGAGTGTCTGAGAGCCTTTGGAATTCAATACTCCATAGGAAAAGAACCTAGAATCTGATTTTTCCAAAGAGAATGTTGTCTCATTGGTAATCAGGATTTGGGGACCTAAGGAAAGAGTCCAGGTCATCTGGTTGGTTAGCTACTATCCTATCTATCCATTCTCTCCAACAGGAATACCAGTGCTTTGAGAACTCGATTTTAGAACACAGTCTTGGGAATTTATATCATATGATACCCTCTGGGCCTAGTTAGTCAGATGCCTGTTAGGCCACTATGTGCTAAAGAAGCAGTGGCTAGGGCACTAAATTTAGAATAAGAAGTTCTGGAGTCTAGTCATTTCCCTGCCTGTGATCTGTTGTGTGAGCTTAAGCAAAATAACCTAAAACAAAATGATCTTCCCAAGGCACAGGTCTGACTCTGCTACTACCTTCCTCATAAACACTCTAGAGCTCCCCATTGTTTATACAATAAAATGCATACTTATTAGTTTGGCAATTAAGGCTCTCTGGAGACTGGTTCCTACTTATCTTTATGCCTTTATTCTATATTACTCTCCTTTATGAGCTACTTATTCCAACCAAATTAGAGCACTGACTATTCTCAGACACCATTTCCTTCCTCTGTGTATTTTCATGAATTATTCCCCATACCTAGAATTCACACTTTCTTGAGCTCTGTCTCTTAGAATCTACCTGTCCTTCTTCAAGACTTGGGTCACCTTCTCTGTCCCTGGATGTCAGTGTGCTTTCCATCTTTAATGTTCCTTGAACTGTATTCATTTTTATACATGTTATATGCCCACGGTAGGAAGCAGCCTTCTCAGCAGAACTGGTCTACTTGCTCATTGTACCCTACATATAACAGGTCCTCTTATTTTTGTACATTTTCCCAAGTTATTCCCCATTTCTGGAATGTGTGTCCTCTTGCACAGTTCACTGAATCCCTAGCACCCTTCAAAGCATAATTCAGGTAAAACTTACTACAGGAAGCCTTTCCTGATTCCCCCAGCTATTAATGCTTTCCTCCCAGCCTCTGAATTATTTTTGCTTACTTATCTGTGCATATGTTTTTTTCAACTCACTAGAATCTATATTCCTTGAAGGCAGAAACCATTTTGTTTTTGCACTGATATGTACAATGCTTTGCCCAGTGCCTCCCTAGGATAGGAACCCAATCCATACTTGTTGAATTGAGTAGAATTGAATTGAAAGCAAGTTTTTTGAGGGTAGAGTCTATTTTGCTTGTCTTCCTATTCCTAGTACTTTTTTACAGTACCTTGCACTAATGAGGTCACTAATGAGTGTTCACTGAGTTACATTTAACTTAAGCGAGCTATATAAATGTTTTGAAATGATTTTTTCATCTCCAAAATGGGAAAGATTATACCAGTTACTTTCATCTCTTATCAGACTTCTGAGATAAATGAAAAAAAAAATACATAGAAGATGCTTTGACCTCCTTAGAAGAAAGAGGCTTTATAAATTTACAGCCTGATTATTACAGAATCCTAGAACAATAGTGCTTGAGGAGACCTTGAAAGGGATAGAGATAGAATGCCTTTCCTCCAGAAGCTCAGAGTATCACATGCCATTTAATTAATCCTGACAATATCCTTGTGAGGGACAAAGAAAACAGGCAACATTGCTATTGTTCCTCAGATGAAGCAACTGAGCACACAGGTGAATTGATTTGTGTGAATCAGGAATTGGATGCCCAGTTCAGGCCTTTCTCTGCTGTGTCCTCTTATGATTGGGTCCTTATCCATTGTGAAGGACAAGGTGAATGAGTATCTGGCCACATAGAGGATGTTGTAGATCTACTGCTTGGATTAGCTTTGCTCTTGAGTTACCTGAAAAATGATGTTTGAAAAGCCTTCAAAGATCAGCAAGCCATAGAGAAAAGTTAGTTTCTTCTGTTAGCCCAGTGAGAATATAGCTGGCTTATGGGGGCTGTATTTAAGTTACTGTTTGCCACATGGCCTTTCATACAGTACATGCTTGCTGCAATGCTTTAGAAGCTGTTATTCCAAACACCAGGTTACTCTATTACTTACCACTGCTCAAAGTCAACTTTTCCCCCCTCTACATGGTTTCACTGACGGGAATCAATAGACTAATCAGAAAACCCAAAGTCTGGCTTATTTAGCCTTTCTTGAATGTGTACATGTCTGATAGCTAAGCAGAAATATAAGCTCTTTAAAACACTGTTTTTGAATTGCCTGCTCTTATTCGCCACCATTGGCTTTCTAATCACCTTTTTTCCTTCACTGCTACTAAAAAAAAACCACAGAACAAAAAACAGAAAAAAATCTCCAACACAGACAAAAAAAGTCAAAAAATAAGGGTCAAGATATCCTCTGGAGAACAGCTTGGCTGTTTCTGTTCCTCCGTGTGTGTGTGTGTGTGTGTGTGTGTGTGTAGGGCAAGGTCGGAGGGAGGGAGAACCTTTGTCCGTGACCTTCTCCTTTCTGCCTCCCTTTAGGGATCCAATAGTAAGGGACAAAACCACATTTGCAGAGAGATAATGGAAAGGACTTTGAAGAGGCTTACTATCTGTCTCCTCCTCATTCCCTCCTTCCATATTTCCAAAGAAGGTATACAACATGCCAATTCTATATACTCTAGTGACTATCCCCTTTATCAGGGAATAAAGATATTTGAAGGATATAGTCCCCTAGGAACATGAGATTTAGAGTTTGCAGGCATGTTAGAAATAATCTAGTTCAAACATTCCTCATTTTTCAGAAAGGGAAAATGAGGCCAAGAAAAATTAAGTAATTTGTCCAAGGTCACATAGGTAGGAAGTAGCAGTCTTTATTTAAAAAGTTTTAGTATTTTTATGATTCCTGGGAATGATTTCAGGCACCTTTTAGCTTTTTGGTTGATTGCTATTAAGCCAGGTAGGGGAGAATCTTTCTCTTTCACCTTTGGGGTCACTTTTTTTTCTAGCTCTCATTCCTGTGCCATCATTCCTCTAGCCACTTGTTCGTTCATTTAGTGTTTATTGACTCTATACTAGGAATGAAGCCTTCTACTAGGTCCAGAGAGGGATATAAAAGAGATCTGAGACAACATCACTGACCTCCAGGATCTTATAGTCTAGTTCAGTAGTTCCCAAACTTTTTTGGTCTACCACCCCCTTTCCAGAAAAAAATATTACATAGCACCCCTTGTCACATACTATCACCACCTCCTTACAGCTATTCACCGCCCCCAAATGCACCTGTGGCCATCACCGCTCTCCTGGATCGCTGCAGCACCCACCAGGGGGCGGTGGCGCCCACTTTGTGAATCTCTGGTCTATTTAGAGAGATCATTTCCACATGAAAATAGCTTAAGAGCATCACATGTGATATATAAAGTGACATATTAACCAGGCAATGAATGAGAAATGATTTGATTGGGGAAGGTTTTATGGAGGAGGAGAGAAGGGTATTTTAGGAGAGGGAAGCATCATGAGAAAAGGCATGACATCAGGAATAAGCATATTGTGTATATTGCTGGAGGAGGAGGGGAGAAGAGTGATATGAGATAGTGAGAAGACTGACCTGCCTGGAGGAGTGAGTACTTGTTAGGGAACAATAATAACAATTAGTCCTGTATAGTGCTCTAAAATTTGCAAGTGCTATAAATATTATCTAATTTGGGAAGTAGACTAGAATCATATTATTTACAGCTAGAAGGCATTTTAATTGCCTGCCCCACTCCCGTACAGAATCTCAGAGTAGGAAAAGAGACTTTCTAGTCTAACCTGTATTTGAACAAGATACTCTATAAATGGGAGTCCAGTTTTTGCTTGGAGACTTCCAATGAGTAGAGACGCACTATACTCCATAGAAGCCCATTCCATTTTTACATAGTTCTGCTTATTTGAGTATCAACAAACTTTACATCAAATCTAAATTTCGTTCTTTAAAATTCTTACCCTCTGTTTCTATTTCTGTTCTCTGGAGTCAAGAAGAATAAATGTATTCCTTTTCTTCCTAAAAATCAAGTCTGACTATGTATTCCCCCTTAACCCCTTTCCTATTCAATAAACTCCAGTGATTTCCTATCGTCCCTGGAATTAAATATGGAAAAAAATTTAAGCCCTTGCCTTCCATCTAAGAATAGATACAGTGTATTGGTTCCAAGGCAGAAGAAGAGTAAGGGCTACACAGTTGGGGTTAAGTGACTTTCCCAGGGTCATACAGCTAGGAAATGTCTGAGGCCAGATTTGAACCCAGGACCTTTCATCTCTAGGCCTGACTCTATCTGCTGCACTATCTAGCTGCCCCGTTGGTTGGCTTTTAAAGCCCTTTAACTCACCTAATTCCTTTCTATCTTTCTAGTTTTCTTATAACTTTATTCTCCCTTATACTTTATTATCCAGAGACAGTGATTATCTTGAGGTTTCTCACACAAAACATTCTATCTCCTGATGATGTGCTTTTTTACTGGCTAACTCCCATGCCTGGAATGTTCTCCATCCTCATCTCTACTTCCTGACTTCCCTGAAGGCTCAGCACAAATCCTGCCTTCTGAAAGAGGCCTTTCTTGGTTCCCTTCACTGCTAGCCAGTACCTTCACTCTGAGAAGACCTCCCACTTATACTATGTATTTTGTATGTACACAGTTTTTCAGAAGTTGTCTTCCCCATTAGAATGGGGCAATTAGGTGGCTCAGTAGATAGCCAGGCCTGGACACAGAAGGTCCTGGGTTCAATGTGGCCTTAGACACTTCCTAGCTGTGTGACCCTGGACTTAACCCCAACTGTGTTGCCCTTACTATTCTTCTGCCTTGGAACCAATATATTCTAAAGTGGAAGGTAAGGACTAAAAAAAAAAAAAAGAATGTGTGCTCCTTGAGGCCAAGGACCATGATTCTGCCTTCCATTGTATCCTCAGTGTTTATTTAACACATTGTTTGGCTTACAGCGAGTGCCCTCCAAATACTTGAAGATAGCTATTGCATCTCCTTCTCCCTCAGATCTCTCTTCCACACCAACAGTCTTTGCTTCCTTTAGTTGATACTCATCTGGCATGAACTTGACACCCTTCAATATTTTTGGATTTTCTCTCTTTGATATTTTCCTTATCCATTTCCTTTGTTTTACAACTGAGGAAATTGAGGTCCAAAGAATTGAAGTGATTTTCCCGAAGTCACAGGGGAAATAGCAAAGATAGCATTCAAACCTAGGCCCTGATTTCAAACATGTTCTTTTTACTACACTCCAGAGACCTCCTGAAACGTAAGGCAGTATCAGATGGTGGAGAACTTTGAATGTCTGATTGAAGAATCTTGAAGTTTTCACATTTATGTGAAACTAGCATTGTCACATCCAAAAGGTGGGATATTTTACCTATTCTCAATATCTCTCCCTCCTTTTCCTCCCCCATGAAAGAAAAAGTATTTTACTTATATTTTACTCATTGGGATCTTTGGGGGGATTGGAATTGGCACTAACTCTGACTTTGAACATTAGGGAGATAACTTCAATTAAAATTAGGCAGATGGCATTTCATTCTCAAGGATTTTCCATAATAGGTAGTGAACTTAATCCAGGTCAATGATCCCTTTAATTTTTTCCATCTGTGTTTGACGTTCTATTACATGCACCATCAAGGTAATATGCACCATTGAGAGAAACAAAAAGTAGGTATAATAAATAACCTAAATAAGTTACCATATTTATGGAAAAAGGAAAAATGCTAAAATAAAGAACAATAAGATATACTCTTTAAAAGTTTCTAATAGGGGCAGCTGGGTAGCTCAGTGGATTGAGAGTCAGGCCTAGAGACAGGAGGTCCTAAGTTCAAATCTGGTCTCAGACACTTCCCAGCTGTGTGACCCTGGGCAAGTCACTTGACCCCCATTGCCCACCCTTACTACTCTTCCATCTAGGAGCCAATACACAGAAGTTAAGGGTTTAAAAAAAATAAAAGAAAAAAAATAAAAGTTTCTTATAAAGTCATGTAAAAATTAAACATTATGTTCAGTAGTTATTACATTATATGTATAAGGAATACATATATATTCCTTAAGATACATAATTATAACTCTCCTGACTTTTTTGTCAGGGTGATTCATGTCAGGTAGGAGATACTTTGAAACTACAGAAGTATTCCAGTCTTCTATTTTGGACATTCTCTGTACCAACCCCTCCCCTGCCCAGTCTCCCCAACATACTTACCATCTTTGCTGCTCTTCTTCATCTCTACTTCTTTTCCTTACAGTACATTGAGAAGGAGCTTCATATATGAAGGATGAAAAGGGAAGGAAGAATAGGTTCTGAGATGAATTTCCCCAGGTTGAATTTAGAAAATATGAATGAATTCACTTATGAAAGACAAAGTGACAAAAATCTTAGATTGAATTAAAAAACTGGGCATAACTGTTGGGTGCTTAAATTTTTCTTTGTTTCTTTCCTTCCTTCCTTCCTTCCTTCCTTCCTTCCTTCCTTCCTTCCTTCCTTCCTTCCTTCCTTCCTCCCTCCTTCTTTTTTTAAACCCTTACCTTCCACCTTAGAATCAATACTGTGTATTGGTTCCAAGGCAGAAGAGTGGTAAGGGCTAGGCAATGGGAGTTAAGTGACTTGCCCAGGGTCACACAGCTAGGAAGTGTCTGAGGCCCTTCCTTCTTCTATTAAAAAGACTTTCAATATATTCATGTATTTATTTAAATGAGTCAAAGTTTTCCTAGAATTTTCCTGAAAATATGGACAGTTTTTGCAGCAAGGTGCAGATTTAAAAAAATATTTTTATTAGTATTAAAAAATCACTCTCATTTCTAAATGTATTCCTCCTTATTTTCCCTTATCCCATGAACCACCTCTGGTGACAAAGCTCAAAAAAAAAAAAAAGAAAAATAAGAGAGCTGTTCATCTAAACCAACTAATATATCTATTGGGTCTGACAGTATACATACTATTCTATGCTCTTAAGTTCTTCCACCTCTGCGAAGAAGGAAAAGAGATGTATTTTCTTAGTGTTTTTGGAGGGCCAAGCTCCCTCATTTAATTAGAGAGCATTCAGTTCCCTCACTTATTTACACTGTAGTAGTGCTTATTTATATATCTATATGACATATACTTATGTATGAATATAGAGATATTGAAAGATTATATATATACACACACGTATGAATGTGTGTACATACACAGAGACATAAATTCGGACACGTGTATTTCAACAATGAAGATGGAGGAAGAAGCATTATATAAAATATATAATTATATTACATATGTATGTAATATTACTTCATCTTGTATCAGTTCAAGTCTTCCTATGCTTTTTTGAATTCTTCACATTTATAGTTTCTTTTGGCTCAGCACTTTCATTACATCCATATACCACAATTTATTTAGCCATTGCCCAATTTAATGCTATTTACTTCCCGCAACTGCCCCCCCCATTCTTTCTTTTAAAAAAGTGTAGCTGAGAATATTTTGGTGTGTATGGGATGTCTTTTTCTGTCTTAGATGTTCTTGGAGTATAGCCTAGCAATGGAGCATCCCGGTTATAGTCTAGAGGAGATTTTGACATTTAAATAAGTGCATGTATAGATTGAAGGTCTTTATAAAAGAGGATGGAAAGAAGAACTATTTTAGTCACTTATTTTTTAAGCATAATTCCAATCTGCAGCTTTATTTTTAAAATAAATTTGCTTCAATGGTGAATGGTCTATATTTCCTTCCCCACGCTGCTTTCTATAAGCTTCACAAGAATTGTGTTGTGTCATTTTTTAACTTTGTATCTCCAGCATAATGCTCTTTAGGTACTTAACATCTGCTGAGTTGAGGGTCAGAAGTGATCTTTTAGGAAGATTAGTCTGTATGACTGATTGGAAGATGGAGAAATTGTAGGCACAACTCAGCAGATGCTTGTCCATTCCATAAGCATTTATTAAGGGTACACCATGTACAAGGATCTGTCCCAGAGTCAGAAGATTCAAAGACATAATGAGAAAAATAGCGCCTATCCGCAGAGAGTTAATATTCTACTGGGGGAAACTGATTTTACTGGGACATAATGACAAGTTAATATGGGCATTAAGTAAGGAGTATTGGGATGAGGGTGGCAGTGAGATTATGTCTATTCAAAATTGCTACAAAAATTCTTATAGGAAAAAAGAAAGGAAACAAGTAGTAATTGCCTACTATGTGCTAGGCATTTTACAAATATCTCAATGATCTTCACAAGAACCCTACTGAGATAGGTACTTTTATTATCTTCAGTTTACAGTTGAAAAAACTGAGGCAAACAGAGGTTTAGTGATTTGCCCAGTCACATAATGACTAAGTATATGAGGCTGGATTTGAGCTTAGATCTGCCTGACTCTAAGCTCAGAGCTCCATCTACTCTTACTTAGCTACTTCTATCAAAATTAAAATTAGACAAGCAAACAAACCATGTATGGCTTTAAAAATTACATGGCCAAATAACTAGAACATAAATTATGTCTTCATTTTAGTGTACAGGAAGTCACTCAACCTTTCTCAGCCTCAGTTTCCTAATCTATAAAATGAAGAAATTGGACTAGACTTCCTCTGAGGTTTCACTTGGCTCAAAACCTATGAAATAAAAAGTATGTGAAATATCTCTATGTGTGATATTTTAATGCCTCTGTACATATAATATTCCACTTGAAGATACAAATCCTATATAAAGCTGACCCATTTGAAGGGGCTAATAAGTTCACAGGCACATAACATCCCCTTCCTTGCATTATGGAACACTTACTGTTTTCTCATATTTCTCTGCCATACCTAGTGAAAGTAGCAGGACCATGAAATTAATTTGTCACCCTAGTGTCAGCTTCATTCACCAGGCTTATGGGCTGAAAAGGGTTTTTAAAAACATGTGTTTTTCATCTTTGTGTTAATTCTTTCTCTCTACCTTTTTCTCAACAATTTTCTTTTCTTCTGAAATTTGAATTATAGTGATTGCTTTCCGGCTTGATGACACCTGCAAGGCCATCACTTTGTCCAATAAGTCATGTCCAACCCAGAAATTTCCAGATTTTAAACTGGGAAGAACTGTTCAGATCCTTTAGGGACTTTCTTATATTTTGAGAGGGTGTGTGTGTGTGTGTGTGTGTGTGTGTCTTGAACTTAAATGAAAATTTTGTCTCTTATGAAATTCATTATAATTGACTCACTAGCCTAAGTTGCTTGAAAAAAGTGTTTGGAGAATTGTACTCTTTGCCTTAATTTAGGCTTAGTTCTTTAACTAGTTTAACTTAACTAGTTTAACTTAATTCTTTAACTAGTTGATTAGCCTCCTATGGCAGCGATGGTGAACCTTTTAGAGATCAAGTGCCCAAACTGCACCCTCATGCCTCATGTGAGCTGCCCCCCTTATCCCAGACAGGGGAGGGAGGAAGTGCTTTCATTGGACTGCTGGGAAGAGGGGTGGGTCATGTGAGAAATGCCCTCAGGTGTGATGGAGAGGGAGAATGGAATAGCTCCTTCTTGCACCCATGCTATAGGTTCACCAACATGACCCTATGAGAAGTTTGGGTGTGTGTGGAAGATTGGGGGTGTTTTTACATGTTTTCACATTGGTCCCTTACCCTACATAGGCCATGACTTCCAGATAGTAAACAGGTTAAGAAATGGATGAATGGGCCTTTGTACAAAAAATGTTTCTCTTGAATGGAATATAGAATATTATGGAATAAATGCTTGAAGACATAGTTGAAATTTTGGTTGTAATCATCAAGTGAGATCTTTTTGACTTGATTTTTATTTAGAAGGTAAATAAAACCCCCTACTAATATGGGTGCAAAAATTTAAAAATAGCTTTAATTTGAACTTGGGCTTTGTAAAAGAAAATTACATAGATAACTTATGTTTTCTTCCTGTCTACACACTTATTTACAGTTTAGCTGTATGCCATTTATTTACTTTCTCTGTAGTGTGGTGTAGTGACTAAAGTGCTTGCTGGACTTGGAGTCAGGAGAAACCTGCATTTGAATTCTCATTATATTTATGGGTTATGTGACCATGAACAAGTCATTTCTCTGAATCCAAAGTCTGCTCATCTGTGAAATGGGTATAATTATATGTATAGCACCTATTTCACAGGGCTATTGTGAAGATCAAATAAGATAAGTCCACAAGCATTTTTAAAGCACTTTCTATGTGTCAGACCCTGTGCTAAACCACAAAAACAGTCCTTGTTCTCAATGAGCTTACATTCTAATGGGGAAGATAACTCGAAAACAATTGTGAACAAACAGTTATTTATAGGATCAGTTGGAGGTAATCTCATAGGGAAGATACTAGCATTATTACATTATACCTTGCAAAAGGTGGAATTTTAGCTGAATCTTGCAGGAAGTCAAGGAAGCCAGAAGGCAAACTTTGTGAATCTCAAAGTACTATAGGAAAACTAACTATTATTAAAAATAAAAAAAATTAAAATAAAGATATTCCTATCTAAAATCTCAATCTTTGCTCTAAGTCCATGATTCATCATGAGTCCTCTGGAATTGTGGTTGGTCACTGTATTGATCAGAGTTTCTAAGTCTTTCAAAGCTGATGATCTTTACAATATTGTTGTTATTGTATAAATTGTTCTCCTGGTTCTGCTCGTATCACTTCATACAAGTCTTCCTAGGTTTCTCTGAAACCATTTCCTATTATTTTTAGCATCAACATTATTATTACTTCTGTTTATGAAATGGAGTTAGTGTGTGTGTGTACTACTTTTTTAATTTTAATTTTTTTTAAACCCTTGTACTTCGGTGTATTGTCTCATAGGTGGAAGATTGACAGGGGTGGGCAATGGGGGTCAAGTGACTTGCCCAGGGTCACACAGCTGGAAAGTGGCTGAGGCTAGGTTTGAACCTAGGACCTCCCATCTCTAGGCCTGACTCTTACTCCACTGAGCTACCCAGCTGCCCCCTGTGTACTACTTTTTGACACTGGAAGATGCACTTTGTGCTATTGTGCCATATTTCTACCAGAATTTCTGGTAAGTTACCAGCAAGTAACTTTCCCTTTTTGGGCTTCCTTTTTTTATTTGTAAAAGGAAATGGGGTGGGGGTATTGATCTCTAAAGTTTCTTTGAACTCTAACATTCCATGAGTCTTTCTGTTGGAGAATATGCACATGATATTAATCAGTGGGATTCAGAGGGATGAAATTTAAATATTCATCCCCTTCTTCCCATGAATCTTCTTTTCCTAAAGTAGAGAAGGCTTCACAAATATCAGAGTGATATGTATGTGTGTGTGTGTGTGTGTGTGTGTGTGTGTGTGTGTGTGTGTGTGTTGGAGCCAGCTCAAATGGCTTTAAGAGTTAATAATTAAATTTTCCAGTGTGAGCCCTCACACTTCAAAAACCAGCAAATGCCACAAACCAGGCTTAATTTATTGTCTTTTTGATTGTCTAGATTTAGGAAAGCGATGAAGAAAATATTGATAATACTGATTACACATTAAAGTGTGCAGTGCAAAAAAAAAAGTGTTGTATTCTCCCCTGCCCCAACCCAACTCAAGCTGATTGTTAAACATTTATCAGCTCACTGTTGTATGGAGTGCTCGATTTTTCAAGGAACTGTGTAAGGGAGTCAGGCTAAGTTTCAGGCTAGATTTCCTCACTCTATTAATAATAATATGAACAGAAAATGAGGAGTACAGATATGGAACGACTTAACTTGTGACTTGAGGTGGTCATAGAAGTTAGGGAAATCCCTGGAGCCCAAATAAACCGATTTATAGCAATCATCACTAAGGTGGATAATTGGAGGGTATTGAAAAGCCCTGGCAGAAGAGATGCCAGGAGTGTTGTTTCTCTTTTTGCCTATCGCGGTTTACTTGCTGTCTTGGAATTCAGAGAAATGACAGTTCAAACTTAAAGAAAACTCATCCCATCCCTGTAGCTACAAGTTATAGAGAACAACCAACTTCCTTTGTAGTTATTGTTCTCATTCAGTCAGTATACAGTTAATAAGCATTTGTTATATTTTTCTTAAAAAAAAAAAAAAAGCCCTTACTTTCTGTCTTAAACAACTCTAAGAGAGAGAGGGGCAAGGGCTAGGCAAATGAGATTAAGTGACTTGCCCAGAATCACACAGCTAGGAAATGTCTGAGGCCAGATATGAAGCCAGACCTGGTGCTTTATTCACTGTGCTACCTAGTTAGTTGCTCCTCAGTAAGCATTTCTTAAGCTTCTACCATGTGCAAGGTACATTGTAGTTTTCATGCTGTTGATTAGAAGGGAGTTTTATATATAAATTCTTTTCCTACCTTGTACCTGCTTTTTGTTTAATATTTAAATTTGGTGACTTAAGTGAGTCTATTTTCACTTTTATACCTTCTTTCCTGACGCTGCCTTAACTGAACTTTAGCAAATAGTTATTCTATACTGTGCAAATAGAAGCACTGTGCAAAGGGCAAGGATCCAAGGATGGTTCCAAAAGGTCTGCCATGTCTTTCTAGAGACTTTCTCTACTCTTGCTAATTGGCATATTCTTCAAGTCTCCTCATTCAGTTCCCTCAATCTTTCAGGTAACTAAGGCTCTCAATTAGAATCAAATTTGGGATGAAACTGAATATGTTGTCCTGCTTAGAGTTTTGTTCACTAAATTTTAGTAAGGTTTTCCCTGTTTAGAACTTTTTCTAGAGAATCTCTTGAGCAGCATGGAACTAAATTCTTAGTAGTATAGCTATGTCCTGTGCATTTAAAGGTACTGTTTGTGTCATGTGCAAGGTTGTTACTAAGGTGGAACTATCAATTTGGTCCAGAATGACCTAAAGGGCAACGACAGTACTATTATGGGATGTCCTTCCAATCAGCAGCTGATCAAATCTTAGTGAGCTTTTCTTTACCCTCTATGATGGCAGTCTTGTCCTATTATCCTGGAGACACTTCCCCTCCCCCCCCCCCTGATCTTTCAGAAATAATCAATCCTTCTCTGGGGAAGGAAACTTATGGTTTTCCATTTCATGCTTCATCTCTTCTGGTGGCTGCACCCCAAGTGGGCTCCTCTACTTCTCACTATCCCCCTTTGCTTCAGGCAGAAAGAATCCTAGGAGACTTTGACTTTGTGAAGTTACTTGTGTAGGAATTATGAGCTGGTCCTTCTTATTTGAGGTCTGATTAACTTTTTGATCTAAGCCAGGACTGTGAGGAATAACTAAGCTCATAAATACTGTCTCAAGTGTGTTTTATTCTACAGTGATCCGGTGTTTAGGTGAGAATCTGTCTCCTTTGGGTAGACAGTACTTGGCAAGCACTGGCAATTGTTTCCCTGTCATTGTGAACATAGTAGCATCCTCTGTTTGGGATTGACCAGAAAAAAAATAGACAAAGTATCTAGGAATGGTAGGCTGCTGTTATCTACTCTTTCTCTTGCTCATCTTTCTTAAAGTCAATAGTGAGTCAACAAGTATTTTTCAAATGTGTACCTTGTGCCAGGTACTGTTCTAAGGTCTGGATGCACAAAGAAGGGCTAAACCATGGTCCCTGGCCTCAAGGAACTCACAGTCTAATAGAAGAGGCAACATTGTACATACAAAATACATCTAATTGCTTTAACCCAGCTTGCACACTCACTCTCTCCCCACTGCAGTACTACAAATTGGTTGATCAATCATTAAGCAACTTAGGAGAATTCAGGTCCTGCAATATAAAACAACAATGTGTTTGATGGGTTTAGGAAAGGAGAATCAATCATAAAAGTATCAATTTTAAGACAGAAGAGTGGCAAAGACTAGTCAATTGGGGTCAAATGACTTGCTCAGAGCTACAAAGCTAGGAAGTGTCTGAGGTCAAATTTGAATCCAGGTCTTTCTGATTCCAGACCCAGTGCTCTATCCATTGTACTACCTAGAAGGATGTCTCTTGAGGCAGTTATCTACTCTGAGAAACATATAGAAGAAGTAGAGGAATATGGGAAGTGAAGATTTACAGGAAGTCAGAAAACTTTCAGCAACTCTGACATTCATAGAGAACTTGAATGAAATGAAAGGGGAAGAAGGAGATAAAGATTAGATCTATGACTTCACAGGTTTAGGGAAAAGTCCAGGTGAAGAAACTCCTACTATGAATGCAGATAGGCATCTTCTTTGTAACTTTTAGTCTTTAAATAGAGTTGTGCAGAGCACCAAGAAGTTGTAACTAACCCAGAGTCACACAGACAGTATAATTCAAAGATAGCACTTGAACCCAAGTCATTTTGTGTCCTTGGGCAGTTCTCTAGTCACTACATCATGTTGCTCCTGTTCCTTAACTGCAAGTATTGTAATATGGAGCCCCAGGTCTGGCAATCACTTATTTCCTAGTTCCAGAATATCCAATTCTATATCCCCAAAATATGAAACTCAAGTTCTGTACAGTATTGATGTTTACTCTTGACAATTTCTCTTTGCTAGCTGGGTGCCCTAAGGTTGTACATATTTGCTTTTGACCAAACAGTACACAGAAGTTATCTGCTGGTTCAGCACAGCCCTGTGCTTTTCCTGCCAGGCTCTTGGCAAGTGTGGCTTTGAGTTTTGCTAACTTTAAAAGACTGTGAATAAGGGACACGTGGAGGCAGTGTGTTCAAATGGAAGGAATTGAAGGTGGGAAGGGGTGGTCTTATTTTTGCCACTAATTAGCATTGTGCTACTGTAATTTACTTAAACTCTTTGTTTCAGCATTATACAGTACAAATTTACAAAGATAATCCTATCCTACCATTGAGTATTTCATCATTGGGAATATGTCCTAAGAATGTTTATGACAAGCACGCAAGAAAGAGACATTATTTTTCATAGCATTATTTGGAGCTTCAAAACGCTATAAGCTACCTAAATGTTTCACAACAGGGGAACAGATAAATTGTTTGCATTCAATCAAGCCATCAAAAAGCATTTATAAAGCACTTTTTATGTGCTAGGTACTTTGCTAGGTGCTGGAGATACGAATAAAAGGAATGAAGCAGTACCTCTCAAAGAGCTTGCATTTATTTATTTATTTTTTATTAAAATACTTACCTTCCATCTTAGAATCAATACTGTGTATTGGTTCTAAGGCTGAAGAGCGGTAAGGGTTAGGCAATTGGGATTAAGTGACTTGCCTAAGGTCACACAGCTAGGAAGTGTCTGAGGCCAGATTTGAACCCAGGAACTCCCATCTCTAGACCTGGCTCTCAATCCACTGAGCAACCCAACTGCCAAAGAGCTTACATTAAACAAATTTTTAAATTCTAAATTTAGCAAACATCAAATAAAATGAACATGTTTACATTATAGAACAGGAAAGGATGGTGCATGAAACTGTTAGTTTCTATTATGTAGAATTTGTTCTTTGGGTATATATTCTTAATATTTAAATTTCAAAGCTGTTCCTAATTTTTTCTGTTCTCTTTTTCTTTTTTTGGTGGCGGGGGTCACTCTATCCTCTTATCTTTCTCCCTCCTTTCTCCATTGGAACAGCAATAACAAAAAGGAAAACAAAATGCTGTAACAAATCTGTACAGTCAGGGTATCTAGGTGCTTCTGTGGATAGAGAACCAGCCCCGGAGATGAGAGGTCCTGGGTTCAAATCTGACCTCAGACACTTCCTAGCTGTGTGACCTTAGGCAAGTCACTTAATCCCAATTGCTTGTTCCTTGCCACTTTTCTGCCTTGTAAGTGGTATACAGTATTGATTGTAAGACTTTCAAAGGTAAGGGTTTAAAAAAGACCGCCCCCCCAATACCCAGTCAAACAAAACAAATTACTACATTGATAATATCTAAAAAGGTATGTTTCACTCTGCATCTTGAGTTTATCCTCTCTTTCTCTCAGGAGGCTGGGAACATACTTTGTCATTAGTACCTTGGAATTATGGTTGGTCATTACATTGACCAAAGGTCTTAAGTCTTTCAAAGTTGTTTTCTTTTTTCATTGTTGTTATTATGTAAATTGTCTTCCTGGTTCTGCATACTTATACTTCAACTCTTGCTCTGGTTCTTATAAGTACATCATTTCAATTTCCAATTCTTTGCCTCTACAAAAACTGCTATAAATGTTTTTATACATGAATCTGTTTCCTCTTTGATCTCTTTGAGGTATAGTAGTGTTGTTCACAGTAGGCAGGGTCAAAGAGGTGAGAGTTATAGTGACTTTTTGGGCATAGTTCCAAATTAATTTCCAGGATGACTGAACCAATGTACCATTCTATCAAGAGTACATTAATGGGTCTTTTTTCCTTACTCCCCCCACATTTATCATCTTCCTTTTTTTGGTCATCTTTTCCAATCTGATGGATGTGAGGCAGAATCTTAGAGGTGATTTAATTTGCATTTTTTAATTATTAGTGACTTGGGGGAGTTAAAAAGTATGCCTACATATTGATTGCTTGGATTTATTCCTTAGGAAAGTTTGTTCATCTCCTTTGATCATTTATCAATTGAAGAAATGACTACTATTTTTATAAATTTGAACAAACTCCTTATATACCTTGGAAATGACATGGGTGCCATTTTGTATTGACTCAAGAGAGCTGATTGCTAAATTTTCATTATGTGCATTTATACCTCAGAAACTGACAAATGTTATAAATCAGGGTTTAATTTATTGTTCTATTGATTGTTTAGACCCAAGAAAGTAATAGAGAAAAATGCTGATGGTGCAGATTAAACTTAAAAATGTGTTGTGTATTTTGAGAGTGCTGTTTGTTAAATATTTACAGCATGCTTCTGCCTTTAGCAAAGAAACTTTGTGAAAATATTCTGCTCCCCTCCACCTCTAGTAAACTCTTTCTATTCTCCAATTTTAGTTGCATTAATTTTAGTTATGCAAAAACTTTTAAATTTCTTTCTAATCAAAATAATTTATCATCTGTGATCTTTGTTATCCTTTGTTTGGTCATGAATCCTTCCTCTATTCCTCTATTCTCAGATTTAAAAGGTAATTTCTTTTTTGTTCATTAAAAATCTAAGATGTGTCTGTTTGAAGCTTAGTTTGGTATGTGGTGTTGGTCTAATACTAGTTTATGTTAACTGCTTTCCAATTGCTTAAGAAAATAATGGGAGGAGGGGATGAGGGCTCAGTGGAATGAGAACCAGATCTAAAGACAGGAGTTCCTGGGTTCAAATTTGGCCTCATATTATATATGAAATATAAATATAAAAAGTTTTGTTGTACTTATGTTCAGCATTAAATTTGTGATAATGTGAAGGTGAGTTTTGGTATGCTTTAATGGCAGGCTCATGTTTGATGTTGCCTTCTGTGTTCAGATGTTGGCAGAAACTGGAATGAATAAATAAAGTTCTTAAGAGGAAAAGGTGATTCGTACATGTTGGAAGAATGCTAGATTTGAAATCAGAGGACCTGGATTCAAACCCTGGCATTGCCATTTCTTAGATACCATTCCTTCCTTTGTTAGGATTTATGTTCATTTGTTTTCCTTTCCACCATTTCCAGAATTTTTACTCCATTCCATGCAGACCTATAGGAAGACTGACCACTACTCAGCAAACAAATCAGAATGTGCTTTTCTAGTCAGTCCTATATTTCAACAACATATAATGCTAGCTGAAAAAAACTCTCTCTACTCTCACTTCCTATCACATATCTTCCTAATCCAGCCATTGCATCTTACTGCCTAGGTCCCTTGGTCACCGTCTTCTACACTGGCACCTCATGGATTTTTTCCTTTTTTGGGTTGCTATTGGGTTGTTTCATTATTAAATATATACGTGTGTCTAACTTGCAAAAAACTGTTTGTCATAGCTACCTAAATAATTTCATAACTTTTCTTAAGCAATTCTTTTTGACAGATGGTATGGAATTGTTAAGGCTTTCCAATGAAACTGCCATATTATTCCCTTCATCCTAAATGAAATTACTGAAATGTTTTGGTTTTCATAAGCCTTGTTTATGTTTATCTTCCCAGTGCAATCTCTACTGAGTGACCTTTGTCAAGTCGCTTAACTTCCTTGGGTCTCAGTTTCCTCTTCTGTAAAACAACAGGTCGAATTAGATGATCTCTAACACACCTACTCCTCTAAATCAACTAACTGAAATTCCCTGTTTATATGGAACTTTTCACCCTGGAAAATGGAACTGTGGAAGATTATACCTATACCATGGTGTGTGTGTGTGTGTGTGTGTGTGTGTGTGTGTGTGTGTGTGTGTGTGTGTGTAGGTAAATGTCTTTACTCTTACCAGACTGGGAAGATTTTTTTGTAGAGTTAGTATATAACTGGCAGAAACTAAGCTTTTGCTCAGTTTAGTCTCTTGACCCTCCTCCTGTTACTTTTCATATTCTATATCAAAGCCTTCAGCATCCTTTTAAGTTTGCATAGCCTGGCTCTGATCACCCAGGGGTGTGCACACTTGTTATTAATATTAAAGGTAAGGGCTTCTTAAGCATATTTTCTTCCCTTTTCTCCCCTAAAGCTCTTCTGGGAAGAAATGGATAGGCAAGAGATAGTATGGAAAGAAAATGGCTTCCTTGCTTGATTCCAGTTTATTGTATGTGTAATTTCCTTCTAGTGGCATTTCTTATTGACCATTAGGAGTGAAGTTCAAACCTCAAAGGATTTGCTTCAGGATTTTTCTTAACTTTTATAGAGTTTCAGTTTCAGTGGCAGGCTGAAATCTACTACTGCATCCCATTATGTAATGTTACTAAAAAATGGAAGAGGACTAGCCCTGGGACTCATATTTTCCTTGATTTTAGTTGAATTCAAAATTTTAAGTTGACTGTGTTGAAGTGGATATTTGAAATAACCCTGATTGTGTGTGGAACTCTATACTACCATTCAGAAACCCATCGGTTTTCTTACAGAAGTCCATGAAAAAATGTCAAATTTAGAAAAATAAAATGGTAGCAATCAACCTTAGAGGAATTTTTTCTAATACTATTTTGTCAGTCAGCCAGGCATTGTTCTAAGCACTAGACGTACAAGGAAAGGCAAAAGACAGTACTTGCTCTCAAAGAGGTCACAGTCTAATGGGAGAGACAATATTTAGGCAACTGTATAAGCTATATACAGGATAAATAGGAGATAGTTAACAGATCTGAAAAGCTTTCTTTTAGAAGATGGGATTTTAGCTGGAATTTGAAGGAAACTTGTGAAGCCAAGAAAGAGAGATGAGGAAGGTTGGTATTCCAGGCATGGGAAAAAGTAAAAATGCCCAGAATCTGGAAATGGAGCATTTTGTTTGAGGAACAGGAAGAAAGCCATGGGGGTGGGGTGCAAGGGGTAAGAAGGTTGGAAAGGTAGAAGGAGGCCAGGATGTGAAGGGCTTTGAATGCCAAACAGGATTTTTTATTTGATCCTGGAGGTGATAGGGATCACATTGGAGTTTATTGAAGAGGGTGGGAGGGGGAGTTGAAATTGTTCAGATCTGTGCTCTAGGAAGATTAATTTGACAGCTGAGTGGAGGATATTTGATGGTTAGACTGAACAAATGATCAAAAGCAGTAGAATCTCCCTTATCTTTTTTACAATGAGTAAATGGAAAATAACCTTATTAAGGTCTTCTAGGAAATGATTATGAAAGCAAACTTTTTGCAAGGAATTATAAAAGCGGAATAGTGGAGTTAAAGATAATGTTGGATCTGGAGTCAGGACTTGGGTTCAAAATTTGGTTGATTCTACTACCTACTACTTATATCCTTAGGTGGTTATATTATCTTTCTAGTATTTCATTTACTCAATTATAAATTGGGAAGGGAATTGATTAGATGAACTCTAAGCTACCTTCCATCCCCAAGTTCATTATGGTTCTATGTCCCATTGTAAGGATAAAAGTGATAAAGGATAGGGAAAAATTCATGGATTGTCTTTTAGAGGAAAGGGGGAGAATTTAGACACAAACATTGTAGTAGCTTTTATGAACTCGCGACCTATTTAGTAATTACTAAACAATACATAAATTATTCTAAGACACAACAATTTGTTATTTATATTTAAAAAAGTTGGATTAAAACATGGTAGGTGGCTCAGTGGATAGAGAGGCAGGCCTAGAGATGAGAGGTCCTGGGTTAAAATTGGTCCTCAGTCACTTTTTGGCTGTGTGACTCTAGGCAAGTCATTAATCCTAATTGCCTACCCCTTACTGCTCTTCTGCTTTGGAACCGATACTTAGCATCAAATTCAAGACAGAAAGTAGGGGTTTTAAATTAAAACAAAGCAGAACAAAACATACACTCAGGTGTTTTTATAAACCTATCTAGAGGACAATGTAAAATTGCACTTGTGCATATGGGAGAGAGAGAGAGAGAGAGAGAGGAAGAGAGAGGGAAAGAGAAAGAGAGAGGGTAAGAGAAAGAGAGAAGAGAGAGATGGAGAGAGAGAATGAGAGAAGAAGAGAGGGGGAGAGAGAGATGGAGAGAGAGAGAAAGAGAAGAGAGAGGTGAGAGAGATGGAGAGAGAAAGAGAGAAGAAGAGAGGGGGAGAGAGAGAGATGGAGAGAGAGTTGGAGAGAGATAGAGATAGAGATAGAGAGATGGTTAGATAGAGAGAGAGAAGTTATATAAGTATGTGGTATTTTTATGACAACTGACCAGTGGCTTGCATTTTTTCCAGGAATCTCAGGCAAAATTTTGAAGGTCAAATAAATATGCAACAAAAGAATGTGTGATGTTTATTACTAAATTCTACTAAATTACAAGTTGAAATTTTTATAGGCATGTGTTATAGTCTGCTCTATAACTGTTCACTTAAGGCTGAGAAGACGTAAGGAACAGGGAAATAGAACTCAGGTTATTTCTACTCATTTCAGTAAGGATAAAAAAATCAGCTTTACTGTGGGAAATTGGATCCAGATTTCAGTTTTCCCTCATCCCACAGACCTGGTCATTATTTCAGAGTAAGGTTTACACCTTCTAGTCCAGATCTGGTAATTTAAGCATATAATTCCCACATTTTGTACAAGCACAGCTGTCTGAGAATAGGGCTTTGAATTGCCCCCTCCTTACGGATAAAGAAACGTGGAATCCTTGAGAGCCACTATGAGCCATAGTCTACACCAAACTAGGTTTTGAGCCACTTTCTTCTCATTGCTGCCTAGGAATGTTCATATTCTGCTAGTTGTTTATTCATGCTTTCTGTGCAAACTGAATCTCTCCTGAGAAACTGGACCTGGCACCCTGTCCTCTATCTTCATTTAATGCTGGTCTGTCTTGTAGGATTCCTAATCTTACTTCCTGGCTTCACCTCTTGATTTTTGAATCTCCAAAAAGGATAATAGTCTTTTTTAAGAGGTCCTGCAGGGATTAATGGCTATCTGTAACATTCTTTCAAAGGGGAATCCTATTCACTGGCTCTGCTCTCCTCCAAGCAGGTACTAGTTACACCTGGTGGCAGGTTTGATCAATTGGAGTGAGTGATGAGTGGTTCCCTGATTGGCTGGCCTTGCGTGTAAAGTTTTAGCTGATTATCATACATAATGCAAGAGTTCTTACACACACACACACACACATTCTTACATATATATATATATATACATAACCTTATTACCTATATTTAATACAATATGTAAGTAAGAACCTCTGTCTATATAATGCATGTGTATACATGTAAGATCCTTTGCTCTCTGTATGATGTACATATACATATATGCACGAGTGTATACAGACACATGTATAATTTATACACATATTTTAATACAAGAACACACATATATTTATACAGGCATAGATATAATATAAGACATGCACATGTTATATAAGGCATATGTGTCTACAGGGACATACACAAATATTTATACATACACACATATAATGTGTACATATGCACATATATAACGCATACACACCACATATATACACTTCCACATATATAATATGTATGCATTATATAGATTATGTATGTCCACATGGGTATATAGACATATATTTATACCTGCATGTATATAACATGTAGATCAGTGATTCCCAAAGTGGGTGTTACTGCCCCCTGGTGGGTGCTGCAGCAATCCAGGGAAGCGGTGATGGCCACACTTTTTTTGTATTGCATTCTATTCTGAGTTCAACTAATAGTTTCATAGTTTCCAGGGGGCTAAGTAATATTTTTTCTGGAAAGGGGGCGGTAGGTCAAAAAAGTTTGGGAACCACTGATGTATATACACACACACACAACACACACACACTACATATAAACACATATGAGATGTATGTGATATAGGTTATGTTTGTCCACATGGGTATATATACACACATATGTATTTATTTATACCTGTACATATATAATGTCCACATACACACACATACATACATATAACATATATATATACACACATTTATAGAATATATGTGTTACATAGATTCTCTATGCCCATATGGGTAGACATGGATAGATCTTCATGTGGGTATTTTGCATGTGGTACATTCTTCATTGGAAGAAGCAGTATTTGCCTCAGAATTATCTTCCCTAGGGAAGTCAGTTCGGGACTATCTGGGTTCTTGTGGCATTTGGATTTTTTTTCCTTTTATAAACTTTTATAATTATACTTTTTAGCTGCTGCCTCTCAAAGAAGTCCCCTTACCAACTCATTAAATGTTAATTGCATGTGCTTTGGGGAGGGAAAAGATGCTACCTGTCTTAGAGATAAGCATTCTCATCTCAACGAATCCTTTGTTGGGATGGTTTGATAGAAGAAAGAGAGACTGCAGCGCACTTAACTAAGGGGACACTGTTATAAACAATGAGTTAAACATCTGGGGAGTCTAGGGAGAAGGCAGACTGATTAAAAAGATACCAAAACACCAAAAAGGTTTGTTTTGACAGAAGACCAAACAGTTGATTCCTTTACAGTTAATTAGTAACATTCTGGCTTTGTAGAAGAGTTGTTGACACAAAGAGTTGTTTTGGCCAAGTTGGGGCTTTTTTTTTTTTGAGGGGTGGAAGTGTAGGACATGGTTATTCTTTCTGAACTGTAGGAATGATTTCAGTTGACTGGAGTTAACAAAGGTAGAATACTAACCTTGGCAACCCAACTATACTGAAAGTGGTCCATGAGTCAGCTGATCTTTTTTTTTTTTTTTTTATTTTGTTTAGATTCCCTTTTGGGTCCTCCTAACCCCCTAGTCTCAAGAGCTTAGTATCTTTAGTCCCAGAGGGATTGAACTTGGACAAAGGCTTTACCCCTACAAGTTCATGCACCATGTGCCAAATGGTAGAGCTGAGGTGAGCTAATTTTGGTGGTTAGATTGTTGTTATAAAATAGAGGCATCTAGGTGGAGCACTAGGTAGAGAACTGGATTTTGAGTAAGAAACTATAGGAACTAACTACAAATCTGTCACTTAGTAGCTGGATAAGTCACTTACCCTCTGCCTGCCTCATATATTTATATATATGTAAATATGTATACATAATGCTTTTCAAATCTTAAAGCACTTATAAATGCTAGCTATTATAGTATTTCTGGGGCAGTTATATGGCACTGTGGAGAGAGTGCTGGGCCTGAGAAAGGAAGAGTCATTTTCCTGGGCAAGTCACTTAACCCAGGTACCAGTTTCCTCCCCCGTAAAATGATCTAGAGCAGGAAATGGCAAATCATTCAAGTATCTTCATCAAGAAAACCCCAAATAAGGTCACAAAGAGTTTGACAAAACTAAAATGACTGAATAACAATAACAAGTTATCATATTTACAAAGATTTTTGCAATTGATGGTGTAGGGAAACCAAATATTGATATGACCATGAGAAACAAGCCACTATAAGGGATAGATGACCAGAGTTTGGGAGTTAAGTAATCTATATTTAAGTTTATAATACCTGTGTCAGTGTCATGCATAATATGATATTTAATTAAAATTATTTGATGGTAGTGGGACATGGATTTGCTGTTTAACTTATCTTGTAAAACCTAACTAACAGAAAAAAATACGTTTTTCTTTTCTGTCTTGGTTTCCTCATCAGTAAAAATTTTCAGTGATTCCATAAGGATGAATGAGACCATGTCTATTTAAAACCACTCTGATTTTGTTGTAGTTACCCACCGCAGTAGAATTAGCTATATTTATGTAGTATGTATAGATGATAATAAATATGCGGCAATAATGCTAGCCCAGGTTGATGCAGCACTGTGTAGTTTTATATGAAGTGCTTTATATCCATTGTCTCCTCTGATCCAGAATGGCACAGGGGAAATAGCCTTGGCTCTGGGATTAGAAGATGTGAGCTCAAATTCAGTTTCTGATTGTCTGCCATTTGTGAGACCACAGAGGCTGTTTCAGCCAACTTCATGGCTGTTGGAAAAAACTTTTCATCTAACCATTCCATTGGGGAAGTCTTCCCATGTTTGGGGTGGGTATCTTTAAGATACCATTAAATCATCTGAACTTAAATTTACTCCTTTTTTTTTAAAACCCTTAACTTCCAGTTTAGAATTTATATTTGCCCAATGTCACATAGCGAGGAAGTGTCTAAGGCTACATTTGAACCCAGGATCTCCCATCTCCTGGTCTGCCTCTTTATCACTTGAGCCACCTACTTGGCTCTGAATTTACTCTTGAACTGTTTGATGACTTCTAGCCTTTTTATGGACACAGGCAGCATGATACTAGGTGAGCTCATGTTAACCCTGTTCTCCCATGTTCTAGTTATTAGTTGGCAGATACTGAGATTCTTTAACTTGGGCCATTGCAACCCCATGATTGGCATTATGATGAGAGTGCTGCATTTTCTAATTCGCTATGATATCATGGAGTTATGTAGATCCTAGATGAATGGGGCTTGGTGAGACCAATAGAATTGGGTTAGTTCCACTTTTAGTTACCCTCCCAAACACCCACTAAAATTCATTACCTTTCTAGATACACCGCCCAGGAATATTAAGGTTTTTTTTGCAGGGAAGCAAACCAGACTATCTTTCCCAATGATACTTGGAATAGATGTGTAATATGATATATTCTGTGTATCAAAGGACACTTACACTCCCTGTAAAAGGACACTCTGGCTCTTGTTTTTAGGGTGCTCTAGTAGTCAACTCTGCTGTTTCTACTTTAGCTGAATGGGGCCAAGGAAGGAAATTAGGGTACCTGACAAGGATAAAGATTTCACGGATACTGTGTATCCCTACTATATGTCTGCTTTTCTTCTACAATTTAGAAGGTCCATAGATTTATTTTTTTAATTTAATTTCTAAATTAAAAAAATGTTAGTATCAAACTTCCACATGAGTTTTCTGAAGTTAATATAATCCAAACTGTTTCCCTCTCTTCTTCCTTCCTTCCTCTCAGAGCTGGCAAATAATTCAATCTAGGTTATACATGTATTATCATGCAAAACATGTTTCTATATTATTCATTTTTTGTAATGGATAATTTTATAAAACCAAAACCCTGAAACATATACACAAATAAAGAAGTGAGAAATCATATGCTTCCATCTGCATTCTTACTACAACAGTTCTTTCTCTGGAAATGGATAGCATTTTTTTTCATAAGTCCCTTAGAATTGTCCTGGATCATTGCATTGCTGTTAGTAGAAAAGTCTGTCACATTTGATTGTTCTACACTATTGCTGTTACTGTGTACAATGTTTTCCTGATTCTGCTTATTTCATTCTGCATCAGTTCATGTAGGTCTTTCCAGCTTTTTCTGAAATTATCCTTTTCGTCATTCTTTACCGCACAATAGTATTCCATCACCATCATATACCACAATTTGTTCAGCCGTTCCCCAATTGAGGGACATCCCTTTAGTTTCCAATTCTTTGCCATCAGAAAGAGAGCAGCTATAAATATTTTTGTACATTTCATTAAAAAAATATCTATTTGGGACACAGACGTAGTAGGGTCATAGATTAGAACTAGGACAAGCCATTGTATAGTAGTGAGCATTTATGTTATGTTTTAAGGTTTGCAAAGCACTTTACACATATTGTCTCATTTGATTCTCACAACCACCCTAGGCATTAGGTGCTATTATTATTCTAATTCTACAGAGGAGAAATTGGAGGCGAACAGAAGTGAAGTGATTTGCTCAGGATCATATAGGTAGTAAATGTCTGAGGCTGTATTTGAACTCATATCTTCCCAACTCCCAGCCCAGCATTCTATCCATTGTGCCACCTTGTTGCCTCCAACTTCTTCAATTTATAGGTGAATAAAGAAGTTCAGAACTGATATCCCTTGATTCTAAATGCAATTTCAAAGTATCCTGATTTGGTGAATCATCTAAAGATAGTGGTTTTGTGCTCTGTATATAGTAGGCACTTTGTAAATGCTTATTTTTAGGCAATTCTTTCACTCCTTTTGTTTCAGAGACCTAGATGTGGTCTTGAGAGATAATTTACTTCTTAGGGAGAAGTGACAGACTCTAGTACACAAAACAGGTTAGTACAAACTCAATAATGATAGGGTTATGAAAATTGATTTGTTTTAGCTCAGAATGGTTTTATCCAGAAAGGGGGTGTGTTGTCTCTTTCTTTTATTGGCAAGTGTCATTCCTTTTCCTCTCCCTGCAAATGAACCTTCTACCATAGCTACTGACTCCTCTTTACAGATGTAACTCCTCATGGCACATAGTGCCCAAATGTGACTTATTAATATCTAGCCATTTCGTATATATATATATATACACATATATATATGTATATATATATATGTCTTATTCTCCCAGTTAGATAGTAAACTCCTTAGGGGTTGAGAACATGCCATTATACATGTATTATTTTTATTTCCCCTAGCACAAGAGATGCTTAATAAATACTTTCTGAAATTACACTGGACTTGTTGTTATAGCTGTGCATCATACCACCCCCACCCAGTCTACCGTCATTGCCTGTGTTCCCTTCCTGAGTAATCCTTATAACCCTCTGCCAACCAGGAGGCTGGTTTCATCGCTTCTCTCATAATCTTCTGGTTACGATTAGGTGAGAGCTGTTGCCACATAACAGGCAAGGTAGAGTGAGCCAACAGCTTTTGCTCTGAGATCAGGCTTCCCTTCTGATAATGACTGAGTACTATCTTTTCTTCCCTCTTCTCTCTGATCTTTCAAACTCTAGATTCTGACTCTCTAGACCTATGATACCTGTTTGCCCTTCTCTGCTTTACCAGACTTCTCTGACCTTGATTTCCTTCCTACCTAGACAGGTAATACCTGCAAGACTTCATCTTGCTGATTAGATTTCTGGTCTTGGAGGTGTTAAACTTCTCTAGCCAAATTGTGCACAGGAATGAAATTCTTTTCCTCACATCTCCATCTATTTCTCCTGATTATCTCTGATTTATAGCCTACCTTTCATTCAACCCAGGGTTCATTTCTTAATTTCTTAATTAAATTCCCACTTAGAACCATACAACCTTCTCTTCTTCAAAGGCCAGACAGGTCTGTGGTGTTGGAACTTTATCATGAACCTGCTCCCATTTCTACTATCTCTCACTTCATCCCAGTTGATGAAATCTTTTCTGCTGTGTCTGTGAAAAATATTCTTGATTGCCATATAAGATAATTTTAAGTTTGTCTTTCCTCCAAACCATTTGTAAAAAAAAATAACACAGAGATGATGGTCGTGGGTGTGTAGAATAGGGACTTTCAACCCTGGTTAGAGTTATAATGGATTTTGTGTTAAGATTGATTACTTGGGGGTAGGGACTGAACAGTCAGATTTTAGAAATTGCTTTCTTCTAAAGAAATAGTCACTATCCCTATACTCCCTCCTTTCCATATGACTTCCACCCACCTCAAGCTAGATTAACTATTCTTGGAAAGTGCCTCCTCTCTCCTCACTCTCATATCTACTTACTTTTTTGATTGGGGGAAAATCACACTATATTCAAGTTGGTCAGAGTTTTACAGAAGACTAAGATTATATTGATTCTATTCATTTTATCAGCCTCAGTGTACTTTTACACTTTGTGGAGTCTGGGCAAATTCATTCAAATTGTCATAAATAATTTCTTTGGAGGATAGTTGGCTTTTAAAGATAATTTATCTTGATTTGAATGCCAGTTGTTTTTTCTAGTTCTTTTTTTCTCTCCTTCTGATCCTTGAGGGTGTGTATATGTGTGCACATAATTAACAACAACAACAACAACAACAACAACAACTCTATTTGATTGAAATTAGACATTTAGCTCCCTTGAGAATATAAACTCCTTGAGGACAAGGACTATTTTTTGCCTTTAAAAAAATCTTCACTGCTATTCTCAATGCCTCGAACATAGTAAGCACTTAATATATACTTACTGATTGAAAGAGAAGTATGTGAACTTTTTATGGAAGGCCTGATGCTACTCAGATTACTGACTTTCTTGTTATGCTGAGAATATCCATAACTTTAATCACTTGCTTGTTCATTTTATTGCTATAATTACTGGAAACTGGCCTCATTTTTTAAGGTGTGACAATATCAAGGGAAGTGTGATGTCAAAAGAACTTCTTGGTCTAACCTCCAACTGTAACTCAAACTCAAATTGTGATTCCTGTAGTTTAAATTGTGTTCAACTGCAAGTAACACAGAAACATATTTGCTATTCAGGAAATTGATCTCCCCCCATGTTTTTTTGAGGTATGATAATACCAAGAGAAGTATGATATCAAAGAGATCTCTTGGTTTAACTTTTATCCATAACTCTAATTGTGATTCCTGTAGTTTAAATTGTGTTCAACTACAAGTGACACAGAAACACATTTGCTACGAAGTTTCAACACCTTTTATAAATAGGAGCTGAATCTTTCAAAGAACTCAATTGAACACGCTAGCTTTGGCTTAGTTGCTACTTCCTGGTCCACAACCGAGAAGTCTGAAACAACATTTCTTAGTGACAACAAAATAATACAGTATGCACCTCTGTTCTCAGGAAATCTAGACATTTCACAGTTGTATCTTGCAAAAAAGCTCTGTGGAACACATATACAGCAAGCATCATCATGGGATGTAAGGATGGATTTTTGTGCACAGAACCCCATCCTTTTTTTTTTTATTTTTTTTAAACTCTTAACTTCTGTGTATTGTCTCATAGGTGGAAGAGTGGTAAGGGTGGGCAATGGGGGTCAAGTGACTTACCCAGGGTCACACAGCTGGGAAGTGGCTGAGGCTGGATTTTGAACCTAGAACCTCCTGTCTCTAGGCCTGACTCTCAATCCACTGAGCTACCCAGCTGCCCCCAGAACCCCATCCTTAAGGGTAATCATAGGTTTAGATCTGGAAGGGACCTCAGAGGTCATCTAGTCTAACCCTCTCATTTTACCAAAGAAGAAACTGAGACTCAGCATCACATAGGTAGTCCATGACAGGTCTAGACTTGGACTGAAGGCTAGATTCAACCCAGTTTCTTTAAATCCAGACTGTTTTCTACTTTGCTACTCTGTAGGAAGGATTGTTAGATATCACCCATTCACTTTACAGAACAAGAAACTGAGGAAGAGATTCTAAATTGTATTCCCAAACTAGAGAAAATGGAGGCCCAAAGTCAAATAATATATTGAGGAATTGGATATATCAAATCCCATGGTTCTGATTTCTGACATATGCCCTTTCCTGTTGGACATTTGAAATATGGTGAAACTGCCTGAAGAGATAGTAAATAAAATCTTGGCATTAGGAGGGACCTTAGAGGACATTTAGTTTAATTTTAATTTTTTAAGTAAGGAAACTGAGGCACAGAGAATTACTGACCATGTCTTGACCTTCCAATGCATCCTTTAGCAACTAAAGCCTGGTATCAACTAACTTTGCTTAGAGTTAAGGAAATTAATACTAATATGCCAATATGGATCATCCTGTTATGGAGTGGTCTATCATGACACCAGGTTGAATATCCCTAATTATTATATTAACTTACTAAGTCTCCCTGCTTTTATTCTCTCCCCTCCTATATTCTGGACAGCTGCCAAACTGATATACCTAAAGCACCAGTATGTGTGTGTGGCCCATCATTTCCTTACTCAAGGAACTTTAGGGGGTTCCATATTGTGAGTCCTGCATGGTCTGGTTCCTGACTTTCTGATTGATTTCATATAAATCCTTCTCACATAATCTATGTTCTGTCTACATTTGCCCTCTTTGGGTTCCCTCTACATGAATAGCACTGTTAGAAAAATGCTGGCTCTGGAGTCAGAGAATGTGAATTCAGGTCCATTTCTGTAATTTTTTACTGTGTGATTTTGGTCAAGTTACTTAAGCTCTCTGGGGACCTCAGTTCCCTCCTTCTAAAAATGATCATTATGTGGCCCACATTAGATTAAATTGTAATCAAGAAATATTTAATGAAATAAATAAAAATATAATAGAACATAGTGCAAATATGTTGCCAACAGGCAGCATGCACAGTTTAGTGGCTCTCATTTCTATTTGAATTTGGCACCCCTGGGCTAGATGACCAGTAAGTTTCTGTCTATTTGTAAATGTATGATCTTAAGATGTTCTACTTCTTTTTTCTGTGTCTTTGCCCAAATTATCCCCCTCTTGTCCGGAATACTCTTTCTCCCTATTTCTGCTTCGTGGTATTTCTTCTAGGTTCAGGTCAAGTGCTATTTCATTTCATATGCTCTTTTCTGATATTTCACTCTACCCACCTCAAATTAGTTCCTCCTTCCCCATCCCAATTTATTTTGTTAGATGTGTACATTTTCTAGTCTGGCAGAAGATGATTTCCTTGAAGTTAAGAATTATTTAACTTTTTGTCTTTGTTTCTGTTCTTGTTGTTCATTTTCAGTTGTGTCTGCTTCTTCATGACTCCATCTGAGGTTTTATTGGCAAAGCTACAGGAATGGTTTGCCATTTCCTTGTCAGCTCATTTTTGAGATGAAGAAACTGAGGCAAACTCAGTTAATGACTTGCTCAGGGCCGCACAGCTAGGGTCTGAAGCCAGATTTGAACTTGGGAAGAGGAGTCTTCTAGTGTTCTATCCATGGTGCCAACCTTGTTGTCTTAGAATACCTATCATCTAACCTAATGAATTGCACCCAATAGATACTTAACACATACTTGTTACGTTGAATTATCTTGGGTCAGTCACTTTGGAAGCATGAAATATTAGCCACAAGAGGGATCATCCTAGAAAGTACAGATGGCTCAGCATAAACCCATTACCACTCTAGGAAAAAAAAGAAAAAAACCCAAAAGGTTGTGTCTGTCTTATACCACACAACAGAGTTCATTTTTGTAAAGTGAGAACAATCTATTTCTTTGAATTTGTTTGAAAACAAACTGGCCTTTTAGACAGGTGTCTTTCTGTAGGTCTGTTTAAAACATGTTTTCTAGAGGACATTTTGAGGTAAAGATTTGATTAAAAAATTCCAAAACATTTTCTCCATGTTTGATGCCTTTCTGTTTCCTGAGTTTCCTTCTGGCCTTTTGTGATGGTGACCTGACAGAATGCTCAAACCTTCCCATCCCAAGGGAGTAGGATAGTATCAAAAGTAGGGCATCTAGTTGTCCTACCTTTAGAACAGGTAAAAAGAAGATTGGTGTGCTGAAAACTAGGACAATTCTACCAAGTATGACATCTGGGCCCTGAATGGTATCAGCAACCAGTTTAGCATGAAATGCTTGAACTTTTATGTGGGTCCCTTTTTTTCTCCTCCCATTCCTCCACTATTTTTCCCAGCCACAGTATCTACTAAAAAATACTTAAAACAATAATTGTTTGTCTGGTGGGTGAAGGAAGGTGACACCCAGCATCTGGGCAATTGCCATGTGGTTCCAACTAAAATGAGGTTGAATTGGCCAATGAGGGACATCCTGTGGAACATAGTCAGAGCTGCCATTCCTTGCCCTTGTTGACTTCCTGGGAATTCAGGGCTAAAGGGCTTACACTTTGAGATGACAGAATCCCCTTCTGGGCTTATAGAGTCAGCAGAACTGGTGACTCAGTGGATCTTTAAAAAGGAGTGCTCCTCCTCTCATCTTCTTCCTTCCTTTCAGGCTGCAAATTGCATCTGGACTATTTCATGCTTCTATCTGAAAGGGAGGTGAGAGGTGGGGAAGGAGAAGCTTATCTTGGCTTCCAACACCAGCCTCCATGGGCTGTGAGCACATATCCTGCCCAGGAAAGCCTCAGTCTGGATTTGTGCTGCTTCTTTTATGTCTGTTCCTTTTGGATCTTAGGCAGTTTTGTACCCAACCTGAGTTGATGATATCCAGGGTTGGAGAACACCCTGTGAATTCAAGAGATTTTTGGGTTTTAATGGATTAAAACTGAATAATGGCAGGGGAAGCCCAATACCTTCTGCCTTGGAATCCATACTAAGTATAGATTCCTAAGGCAGAAGGGCAGTAAGGGCTAGGCAATTGGACTTAAGTGACTTGCCCAGAGTCACACAATTAGGAAGTCTGAGGTCACATTTGAATCCAGCACTTCCTGTCTCCAGGCCTGGCATTCTATACACTGAGCCATCTAGCTGTCCCTCATATACCAGCACTCTTTTTTAAAAAATTATTTTTATTGTCATGCAAAACACACTTCCATAGTGATCATTGTTGTAAGAATAACGTCATACATAACCAGAACCCCCAATAAAACTGATGTGAAAGGCAACTTCTTTGGAGGTGGATAGCATTCCCTGTCATTAGTTTTTCAGGATTGTCCCAGATCAGTGCATTGCTGAGAGTAGCCAAATTTTCACAGATAATCATCATCCAATATTGCTGTAATTGTGTACAGTGTCCTCCCAATTCTACTTATTTCACTCTGCATCAGTTTCTGCAGATCTTTCCAGCTTTTTCTGAAATCATCTTGCTTATCATTTCTGAAAGCACAATAGTTTTCCATCACCAACATATACCATAATTCGTTCAGTCATTCCTCAATTGATGGATATCCTCTCAATTTCCAATTCTTTGCTACTACAAAAAGAGTTGCTATAAATATTTTATACACTTAGGTCCTTTCCTCTTTTTTATTATCTTTTTGGGATACAGACCCAGTAGTGTTATTATCAGTACAAAGGGGTATTTTAGGGTTTTATAGCCCTTTGGGCATAGTTTCAAATTGTCCTCCAGAAAGGTTGAATCAGTTCACAACTCCACCAACAATGCTGTAGTGTCTCCATTTTGCCACACCCCCTCCAAGATTTACCATTTTCCTTTACTGCCATATTGGCCAATCTGATAGGAGTGAGGTGGTACCTCAGTGTTGTTTTAATTTTCATTTCTCTAATCAAGAGTAATTTAGAACATTTTCCCACATGGTCATCGATGCCTTTCTTCATCTGAAATTTGCTTGTTCATAGTCTTTGACCATTTGTCAACCCCAGCGCTCTTAAAGAGCCTGGCCAACTAACAAGAGTACTGGTCTAAGCCTAGTTATTTTGTGAACAGACATGCCTCAGTTCTTTGAACAGTACAGAACCCTGCTGAAATGTAAAATGGCTAATTATTCGTCTTGCGAACTGCTTCATTTTCTGGTATGGGTTAAGTATCACCTTTCTAGTAGATTGTAACAGTAGTGATTAATTGTTACTGAATCCTATTTTTATTTTCTATAATTTTTAAGTCGTTCTGTTAAGTATTTTCCTGTGGGTCTATGGTAACATTGTGTGTGTGTGTGTGTGACTAAATTACTGTCCCATAATTGATTCATATTGTACACTGAATAGTATTATTACTCTCCTTTCTTGGGGGAAACCCTAAATATGAGTTTAGGTTATCATCTAAGCTGTAAGTAAATTGTCACTGGAATACTGAAATAGGGTTTTAAGAAAAGGGGTCCTAACTCTTCTCTTTTAGAGGCTCTGTAGACTTCCTTAGGCCTGAATTGGGTCTTGAGCAGAAAGAACCATTAGTGGAAAGGGGAAATGGTTGGGGTTGGAAAGACCTGAGTAAAAATTCTGCCTCAGATATTTAATAGCTGAATGACTATGGGCAAGTCACTTAACCTATCTCAACCTGAGTTTCCTCATTTGTAAAATGAGGATAATAATAGGATCTGCCTCCTAGGTTGTTGTGAGGATATAATGAGGCAATATTTATAAAGTATTTTGCAAACCTTAAAGTGCTATATAATGATTATTATTATTATTATATTAGTCATCATCATTATCATCATCAGTCTTTATTCCTCAAGTTTAGGCAAGGTAAGAAATGAAGAGTGAATCATGAAGATATGATCTTAAAAATTTTTTTCTCATCTTTTTTTTTAATGTTAAAAGCAAATGGTCCTCATTTAGTGCACTTTAAAGAAGGTTATTTGGCTCACAGAGAGATATCCAAGACTAAGATGGGACAACATAGGAAATACTATTAAGTAGTGCTTGTCATCGAGTCTATGCCAGATACCAATACCTTCAGAAAAGGAGGAAACAGGTGAGAGATCCCCCTGATACCCAGTGATGTCATATATTCCTCAGCCTTGTTGGCCTGATTCAGGTCATAGTAGGAAGTAGGAGTTCATACAAAAGGATGCCCATGGGGGCTTGATGCATTGTTACTCCAAGATTTCACCATTCCTTCCTGTTTTTTAAAACCCTTTCTTTTTATTTTAGAATGAATATTGTGTATTGGTTCTGAGGCAGAAGAGTGATAAGGGCTAGGCAATAGGGGTTAAGTGACTTGCCCAGGGTCACACAGCTAGGAAGTGTCCGAGGCCAAATTTGAACCCAGGACTTCCCATTTCTAGATCTGGATTTCTAGCCATTGAGCCACCCAGCTGCCCCCATTCCTTCCATTTTTAATATCACTCATCTTTTGATTTGATATCACCTTAATTTCAGAAAATTCCCCCTACCCAGTGAACCATCTCTTCTAACAAAGAATATTTTAAAAAGAGGAAAAAAAGTCAGTTCAGCAAAGTTGACCAACACAATTGGGTCTGGCTGGATGAACAATGTATTCCACACCCACTCAAGCACTGCCATATATATATAATCTTTTCTGACTCCCCCTCTCCCAGTGATGCCTTTCCCCCCCATAATTACTGTATATTCTTTTTATGAGTGTATAAATGTATGTATACATACACATACAGGTGATCCTTTCCAATAGCAAGAACCATTTTATTTATGACTTTTTACCCTAGTACATAGTACAGAGCCTGATACATAGTAGGCACTTAAGTGCTTATTGATAGATTAATAGTCTCCCACCTCTGCAAAGAAGGGAAGGTGGGGCATGTTTTATTAACCGTTCTCTAGGGCCAAACTTCATGACCACTATAATTACTTAGCATTCTTTTTTTTCTGAGATCTCATGACACTTGTCATTGTTTATATTGTTTTCCTAGTTCTGCTGACTTCACTCTGCATCAGTTCATATAAATTGAAGATAAAATCTTAGTAGCATAAAATAGAATCCCAATGGACTCCTTTGTGGGTGGGGAGCTCAAATTTTGTGAAACTCACTGGAAGCCCTGGCCGTGCTTTGAGCTAGGTTTCTTTAATTCACCATGTTGCATAATCCATGCCACTTCTGTAATGTAGTCCTCATAGTCTGCTTACCAAAAAAGGAATGCTTTATCTAAAAGAAATTAATGAGATAATTTCTGTTCAGATTATTCACTGTTTTTAGCATCTGGCCTTTTCTGCGAAGCCTGGTGTTGCTAAGGTAAACAGTGATGGCCATTTTTATCATCAGTAAAACTGAATTTTTTTTTCCAGGGGACTGGACCACTCTTTTTGAAGAGCTGCTGTGTATTGACAATGGCATTGATGGCTCCCAGGAGTGAGTCTGATGCTGTAAAGGTTAAATTTTCTGCAGAAGGTTAGCTGGCTTCAGGATGTGCTTCCCCTCCTGGTTTACTTTGCCTGTGGCAGATGGCAGTAATTCCCAAGGTGGTGGGGAAGCAGCTGGAACTGGGACCACTGCCTGATGCCTTTACTGCTTCACATGGAAATGCCCATAGATATTTTTTGTGGGGGAGGGAAACTCCTACTGCTTTTGAGATTTCCCCTTTTTCCAATTTTCAATCAGAAGACCCTAAGTCTAAAGAAGTGAGACCTTGCAGAGATGGCAACAGGTGGGGATTTGGAAGAGCAGGATGATTCAATGCCCTTGAGTTGCCTTAGGTTGTAAGTAATTATCTCACATTTTCTGTGCCACCAGTATTTTTCTCATCTTTTTTTTTTTTTTTGAAAAAAATTAACACTTTTTTTGCTTGTTCTAAACTTTATAAATACCAATAAATATGAAAAGAGGGTTATATGTGAAACGATGAATTTCATCATATAAAGTTTTTTTTTATTTTTAGGATGCACTAAATTCAGCATATTAGTTCCAAAGCTGCCCTATTTGTTTATTTTGTCCCTTGTAATCTGCTGTACTCTTCTATGCTTTTAAAAAAAGCCACTGATTTTTTTGCTATATCATTAATTCTTTCTTCTCTCAAAACAAAACAAAGCAAAAACAGCCTACCCTCTCTTGTAGCAAGTTAGCATAATCAATAAAAGAAAATCATACATTGACCACATCTGAAAATACGTGCCTCATTCTACGCTACCTGTCTATCATCTCCCTTTCAGAAGATGAGCAGCATACTTCACCACTGGGGCTTTGGGGTTGTGGTCATTACACTGGTCAAAGTTCTAAAATCTTTCAAAGTTTTTTTCTTTACAAGGTGGCAGTTATATAAATGCTTCTCTTGGTTCTACTTTCTTCATTCTAGATTAGTTCATAGAGATCCCAGGTTTCTTTGAAACCATCCCTTTCATCATTTCTTACGACTCAATAATATTCCATTATATCCATATATCATAATATATTCAGCCATTTCTCAAAAGGATTCCTCTTCACTTTCAAGTTTCTTGCTATGACAAAGTGCTGCTATGAATATTTTTTGTATATATGGGTCTTTTCCCTCTGTCTTTGATCTCTTTGGGATGTATGCCTACTAATACTATCTTAGAGACAAAGGATATGAAAAAGTTAGGGATTTTTTTGGGGTAGAGTTCTAAGTATTGCACTTTACAACTTAACCAATGTACCTGACCTCATACATCCCCTTTAACAATTATCATTTTTTTTTGGGTCATCTTTGATAATCTAGTGGCTGTGACTTAAAACCTCAGAATTGTTTTAATTCATTTTTCTGTAATTATTAGTTATATGAAACATATTTGCCTGTGGTTGTTGATAACTTGCTTTTCTTCTTTATAGAACTGTCTATTCATATCATTTGCATGTTTATCAAGTTAGCAATTGGCTCTTGTTCTTATATACAATAGACTTTTTACTTAGGAATTATTCATTTACATTTTCTCCCTCCTATTCTCCTGTGTACAATGATGGTGCCTTCCATTTAGTAGGTGAAAAAGATGAATTCATTATTAAGACTTTTAGACCTTTCCCTCAAACTCTGTTCTTCTTTCCCTATATTTTAGTATAGGAGAGATTTTGAGATCAATTTCTAAAAAAGTCCCAGTGCCATATTTTAGCATGCCCTTTCCCTTCATATCTACCTAGGGGTGGTGTTGGAGGCAGTTTATACTAGTCTGAGAGATTGCTGATTATTAAATTATCACTGTGTTTATACCTCAGAAATGGGCAAATGCTACACATCAGGGGTTGATTTATTGTTTCACTGATTGTCTAAACTTGATAAAGTCATGGAGAATATGCAGATTAAATTTACAAGTGTGTCTTGGGTTTTCAAGAGAGCTGATTGTTAAATGTTAACCAACATACCCTTGCCCCGAACTCACTGACACCCTATTTGTATTTCTGTGAAGCATTACTATAGCCTTTTAAATTCAATTCTCCTTAAATTTAGGAACAAATAATTAATTGGTTTGAAACTAGAGCTTTCCTTTGGTTTCAATGTCACTTAGCCCTTCCTTGCTCCCACTGGGACTGTATATCCAAGCTGCTGAGGATTGTGGGAAGTTTGGCTGGCTACAGAGGAGACAGCCTGAGGCTCCCATTGGGACGGAAAAGATAGAAAGGAGGGTGCCCTTTAGAGAAAAGGGTGGGAGGTGGGAATCCACCCAGATAGAATGATTCAAGTACTGACTTCACTGTAGGCATGGCAACAGCAGGACAATCACAGTGACACCAAGTCGTGGTCAGAACCCCTGGGGAAGGAAGGCCTCCATTCATTGTGTTTCCCCTTCTGTCTTGGGGCAGGCAGGGGCCGGTGGGGGTATGTGTTGGATGGAGAGAGAGAGAGAGGTGTCGCTTTTCTGTCCTTGTCTGCCTTTTTGTACTAAAAAGACTTTGAGCTTGATGTCCCCCTTTAGAAATGTTTTCTCTCTGTCTGATTTTTACTTAGGATTGCCTTAGAGTTTGGAGGGAGGGAGGGAGAAACATGCCAGGAGGGTTGAGTGGAAATAGGAGGTTATTTTCAGAATGGGACTCTGGAGTATCACCTCCATTTCCTCTGCAATAGCCATACCATCAGAGCTCCTTATCCCTCATGTAATTCCAGGAGGGCCCTGGTGTTGTGTCCAATGACATAATACTCTGAGTCCGTTGTATGGTAAACGATGTAGTATTTGGTGCAAATTATGCGTGGCAGAAATTTCAAAGGTATTTCTATCCAAAACTAAGTGGGAGGAAAGGTTCAAGAATGAACTCCTGAGGGACCTGTTTGTATAGAAAGGAAGCAAGTGTTACAAGTGGGATGAAGTTTATGCACAGAAACATTGCAATGACATGTTGAAGCAGAAGCTGTTGTAAAGAAAGCTCATCTTGAACCCAATCCAACAGGTTTTAGTTACCGAAGTCCTTTTAATGAATGACTTCATTATAAGGGATGGGGACCCTGAGGACAGCATCAGAGGGAGGGTGCAGAGTACCACCAGGACCCAGATAGTATTTCTCTCTCTTTGAGTAAGGATAGAGATAAGCACAGGTTGATTACATCCTGTGCTGTTTGGCTGGGGGAATGTGATGGAACTAGTCTACAAGGCAGGTCACAGGAAACCTGTGACCTGCTACCATTTTATTTTACCCTTCAAGCAATTAAAGTAGCCTTAAATGAAATGAGATTTTTCTCTTCTCTTCTATGAGCCCCCTTCCCTTATATTCATCATACTTTGATATTTTTGGTGGATTGTAATCTCATAGATCTGGGTACTGCCATGACTAGTACAGCTTGTAATCCATCCATGTCCAGGTGGAACATGGTTGTTCAAATATAAATGTTGGGAATCTTGAAGGGGGAGCAAGGTTTGAAGAGAAGAAGGAAGCTGGATATATTCTGATATGTACCCTAGATTTTGGGGGATCATATTTCAAAGATCTCAGAGAAAGGAGAGGGAGCATTACATAAGGGTAAAAGCCATTCACCAATGGATAGGTAGTCAATATAAATAATTCTGAAAAGAATTACAAATGATCATCCTATATGAAATTGATCCAAAGTACAAATAATAAGGGAAATGCAAATAAAAAGTATAACGTTTTGGCTGAGAGTAATCTCAGGATGTGAATCCAGCAAATTGGCAAAGCTGAACAGAAAAAAAATGGAATTAATTAAAGGGGTTGTAGAACAACAGGCATACTATTACACTGTAAATTGGTAAATCCATCCTGGAAAGCAATTTGTAATTATATTTTTAAAAAGTGACTAAAATTCAACCAAGAGATTCTGCTTCTAGGTATATATACCAAGGAAGTCAAAGATAGAAATATACACCAACATATTCATAGTAGTAAAAAAATTGGAAACAAAGTAGATGACCATTGATCGGGGAATGGCTAAATAGACTCTGGTACATGAATGTAATGGAAAATTACCGTATCATATGAAATGATGAATATAAAAAATTGAGACAAGCAAAGACTTGGGTGAAATGATGGAGAGTAAAGTAAGCCAAACCAAGACAATAATATACACAGGGATTATAGCAATGTTAGTGGGAAAACTCTATCCAAATTGGATGCTGTATAATTATAATAATTTAGCTTATCCCCCAGAGAAGAGATGAGGAAATGTGTCTTCCTCTCTCCACTGAAGAGGTGGAGGACTGATTAGGTGTGTGGAAATTACTTATATGTTTAGTCTCAGTTGATGTGTTGGTTAAGTTTTTAACTGCTTTTTATTTTTTTACCTTATTTACTCTAAAAAAATTTATTGTCTTTTAACTTTTTTCTTTTTCTAGTCTTATTTTTGTTGTTATTTTCTTGTATTTCTCTTGTGTTTCTTATTTATTTTCTTAAATCCATTATTTTTAAATTAAAAAAATAAAAAATCCTTACCTTTATCTTACAATCAATTGTGTATTGGCTCCAAGGCAGAAGAGAAGTAAGGGCTAAGCAATGGGGTTTAAGTGACTTGCCCAGGATGACACAGTTAGGACATGTCTGAGGCCAGATTAGAACCCAGGTCCTTCGGATATCAGACTTGGCACTCTATCCACTGAGCCACCTATCTGACCCTTAAACCTCTTGTTTTTATAAGGGATACATTTTAATTAGGGATTTCTGGGAAAAGGGATACATTCAGAAATAAATGTGATGTAAAAAAGCAAAAGATAGCAATTTTTTTTGGTTATTGGATAGGTAGGAATCCATGGCCTAAAATTCAGCCTAAGAAAATTGGGAAGCTTTCATGAATGAAATTCTGAAGATGAAAAGATTCTGATGAAGATAAGAGATAGCCCTCAAAGGGAAAGTGTATACACAGGGAACTCATTGACCAACTTAGTTTTTAAAAAGGTATGCTCAGAAGATAAAAGTAGGGACAGAAAAATGAGGAATAAAAAAACCCTCAATAACCCATGGCCCTGTGAGAATGGTGTTAGGAGGACTAAAGCTCAAGATAAATTCCAAGATCAACAAAAGCAATTTTTATTTTTATCTGTACAGGGGAAAAAGAGATTCAAAGAAAGGATAAATGGGAAAATTATAATAACTAGAGAGAAAGTGGAATTACTCAAAACTTATTCTTTGAATTTTTTTTTATTAAGAAAAATCATCTTAGTTCAGAAGGGCCAGAATGAAAATGACTAATAGAGACTCGAAGCCCAAGATAATTAGGGAAACATAGTAAAAGTACACCTTTGATGAGAGCAAGTCACCAAACCCAGATGAACTACATTCCAGGGACCTGAAAAAAACTGGCACACTGAGATTGTTGAGCCACTGTGGAGACCAAGAGAGATGCTGAAGGATTAGGGAAGAGGAAATGTCCTAGTTTTTCATAAAAGGAATGTGTGTGGAGACTGAAAAACTATAATCAGTTACTTTAGTTTAATTTTAATTTCCTGTAAAATTCTAGAGCATATCATTAAAGGACAATTAGTGGACATCTAGAGAATGAAGTGGTGATCATAAGAAGTAGCATTGCTTTATCAAGGACAAGTTATGCCAGACTAACCTCATTTACTTTTTGAACAGGGTTACTAGATGGATAGAGCTGTATAATTCTATAGTTACATTTTAGCAAAACTTATTACAAACCTCATAGTTTTCTTGTGAACAAAATGGAGACATGTGGGCTGTCATGGGGATTTGATAGTACTTGCTGTAGGGCCAGTGCTGAGAACTATTAATTGCTAAGGTATCTTTAATTTATGACATTGTGGACCCATCTATCCCAGTTCCCTTATCCAAGGTCCAGTAATGCATACCTATCTGCATCTTTTGAGTGCTTTTCCATATCATTACTATGGGCGAGTTGTATGATATAAGACCATTATCTAACATCAAGTGGGTCCAGAAGTTCTCCATTTTGTATAGAGAGATATTTTAGAGGACTGGGAAGGCCTTTGTGAGGAAGTGACTACTCTTGAGGAAGTTGAGAGTCATGAATTTTTAGGATGTTGTTGTTCTTTGCCTTTGTTTTTGAAGAGGACCAATGATAACATGGGGTAAGAATTGAATTTAAGTGAGGCAGAATTGCACCAAGTTGTCAACCTCACTCTTTCAGGGTCACTGAAGTCATGTGATGAGACAAAGTCAACATGACTGGTGATGGTTCAGGATGATGAATTATGGATATTTCCACCTTGAGATTTCCCAAGTTTTTCTGTCCTCCAGGATGCTTCTTTATAGACATTCAGTACCTGATGTTTGATGTATGCAGTACTCTACAAGAACTTTGAAAAAGTTGGAGTTCACCCCAATTAATGCTATAACAATGGAATATTGTTTGGGCTGGGCTGGATATAACAGGGCCATATCATCATCATCATCATCATCA
>NC_058131.1:478271403-478308773 GCF_016433145.1 Gracilinanus agilis | reverse complement strand
TCTCTCTCTGTCTCTGCCTCCTCTCTGTCTCTCTCAATCTCTCTCTCTCTTTCTCCTCTGTCTGTCTGTCTCTCAATCTCTGTCTTTGCCTCTCTCTCTCCATCTCTCTTTATCTCTGTCTCTCTGTCTCTCAATCTCTTTCTCTCCTTCCTCTCTTTCCCCATCTCTCTCCTCTTTTTCTCTGTCTCTGTCTCTCTTTCCTTTGTCTTTCTCTGTCTCTCAGAGCAAAATAAGTTTATTTGGGGCAATCAGTCTTGGAGATAGGAGGTCCTGTGTTCAAAACTGACCTCAGACATTTCCTAGCTGTGTGACCCTGGACAAGTCACTTCTTCCCATTCTTCTGCCTGGGAACCAATACTTAGACACAAGGTGAGGGTTTAAGAAAAAGATAACTCTTATTCTACAATAGAACATTAAAGGAATAAAAATCAAATCAAATGTAAACAAGAAAAAATTATAACACCCCTTTCTCTCAATCAGTAAATATTCTATAAACTTTTTATATTTACATTAGATATACATATAAATATATAAACAGCCAACATAATATAGAAATATATTTTATTCTACATCTCTATGCACCTGATTCAAATTATAGATATCAAATGAAAACTACAACAGAGACGGGAGCCTCCTAGGGCTGGGGCCATTGATAGAGATACGACATGCAGCCCAAATGTAATTCGTGTGGTCCAGGATAGCCTGAAACATCTCTGTATTCCTCCTTAAACAATAATCACGTTAATTAGTGAATCAAGTTAATGTGAATAAAAGTCCTTTATGAAGTACAAAAAACTGGCCTGGGTCACTTTCCATTGAGATGACCATCACTGGGTAACTAAAGACATGATGCCAACGTTGCTCAGAATCCAGAGTAATAGTTGGCTCACAAAATTTGACCCAAAGGATCTGCAAAATCGAAATGAAATTCATTTAACTTCAATGTCAAAGTCAGGAGAAGGGGAAAGTGACTTCTGTCTTCCAGGATTATAGAAAGGCAGAAACAGCCTTGAAAAAGAGAAGCAAAGGAAGGGAATGGCTTGGCACTCTGGACTAGAAATGGCAGGCAGAATGCTTTCCTGAGTGTATCCACAAATTCCAAGAAACATGAAATAGCTTACGGCAGGGGGGAACCTGGCTCTAAATTATCCCCTGACATCAACGTTGTAAACTCAGAAGCAGAAACAGAACTCTGCACTCTTTAGATTGATGAACAAGGACATTTTCTCTCTAAATCAGTGTGTGTGGGAAAAAAACAAAAACAAAAATCACCCACAACTTGAACTTCTCCTCACTTAAAAAAAATTCTCTTCTTTACCTTTGCCCAGATTTATGACTTTTAAAACCCTTAGAAAAGAGTGATAAGGTGGGGCATCTGGGTAGCTCAGTGGATGGAGAGTCAGGCCTAGAGATGGGAGGTCCTGGGTTCAAATCTGACCTTAGACACTTCCCAGCTGTGTGACCCTGGGCAAGTCACTGGATCCCGCATTGCCCAGCCCTTATTGCCCTTCTGCCTTGGAGCCAATACACAGTATTGATTCCAAGACGGAAGGTGAGGGTTTAAAAGGGAAAAAAGAAGAAAAGAGTGATAAGGCTTGGGGCAATGGGGATTAAGTGACTTGCCCAGGGTCACCTAGCTCAGAAGTGTCTGTGTTCAGATTCAAACCCAGGACTTCCCGTCTCCAAGTCTGGCTCTCTAATCACTGAGCTACCCAGCTGCCTCCCTGCCTTTCATTATTTACAAAAGATGGATCCTGCCGCTGCCTCCAGGGCTAAGTAGAGTATTGTGACCAGGGAACCATATTCGTGAGACTCCAGGACACCAGATCTCACTCTCATCTTCTCATCAGATAGGGAGAAACCATGCTGTAGGATAGCGATGGGCAACCTTTTGAGCTTGGTGTGTCAAAATTCGCAAAAAAACTGAACATAACTTAGGTGGTGTGTCACCGTAATCTCTCGATATTCATAGTTTAAATAACATACTTCTCTGTATGCAGCCACATGCAGCCTCGTGTCATAAAAATGGCTATACATGTCAGTATTGACACGCGTGTCATAGGTTTGCCATCAGGGCTGTAGGATGATGAATTACAGGAGTTCACTGGCCTATAGTTTCCAGACTCCAGTCTCCTACTTCAAAAAGAAATTCGGCTAACATTTGCCCTGGCCTATAGTGAGTACTTAACAAATGTTTTTTGAATTAAACTGAAAAAAAAAAGTATATAGAGGTAAAGAAAAATTAATAAATAAAAGAAGAGAAACCCAACTTTTTTTATTTGCAAATCTTTAATGAATTAATTAATTATTTTAGGATATTTTTCCATAGTTACATGATTCATGTTCTTCCCTCCCCTCTTCCCACCCCCTCCCATAGCCAATGAGCAATTGCACTGGGTTTTACTTGTGTCATTGATCAAGACTTATTTCCATATTATTGATATTTGCATTAGGGTGATCATTTAGAGTCTACATCCACAGTCATATCTCCGTTGACCCATGTGATCAAGCAGTTGTTTTTCTTCTATGTTTCTGCTCCCACAGTTCTTTATCTGAATGTGGTTAGAGTTCTTTCTCATAAGTCCTTCAGAAATGTTCTGAATCATTGCATTGCTGCTAGTAGAGAAGTCCATTACAACCGATTGTGCCACAGTGTATCCATCTCAGTGTATAAGGTTCTCCTGGCTCTGCTCCTTTCACTCTGCATCAATTCCTGGAGGTTGTTCCAGTTCACATGGAATTCCTCCAGTTCATTATTCCTTTTAGCACAATAGTATTCCATCACCAGCAGATACCACAATTCATTCCCCAATCAAAGGGCATACCTTCATTTTCCAATTTTTTGCCATCACAAAGAGCACGACTATAAATATTTTTGCACAAGTCTTTTCCCCTATGATTTCTTCGGGATATAAACCCAGCAGTGGTATGGCTGGACCAAAGGGCAGATAGTGTTTTTTTTAAACCCTTAATTTCTGTGTATTGGCTCCTAGGTGGAAGAGTGGTAAGGGTGGGCAATGGGGGTCAAGTGACTTGCCCAGGGTCACACATCTGGGAAGTCTCTGAGGCTGGATTTGAACCTAGGACCTCCCGTCTCTAGGCCTGGCTCTCAATCCACTGAGCTACCCAGCTGCCCCCCTGCAGATAGTGTTTTAAAGCCCTTTGGGCATAGTTCCAAATTGGGTTGCCCATTTTCTTCTTCAATGCGTCCTCATTTTACATATGAGGAAACTGAGGCAAAGAGCGTTAAATGATTTGTCCAGGGTCATACAGCTAGGAAGAGTCTGGGGTAAGATTTAAATCCAGATCATTGCAACTTCAGGCCTGGCACTATATATCCACTCTGCCATCCAGCTGCCCAATAAACATTTGCTTTCTCTCTCTCTCTCTCTCTCTCTCTCTCTCTCTCTCTCTCTCTCTCTCTCTCTCTCTCTCTCTCCCCCCTCCCTTTCTGCCACAAAAAAGCAAAACTCTTCAAGAAGATATGCATAGTCAAGCAAAACAAATTCTCTAATTGACCATGTCAAAAAATATATCTCATTCTGCATCTTGAGTCCATCATCACTCCAGGTAGCATGCTTCCTCTCTGGTCCACTGGAATCATGGTTGGTTATTGCACTGATCAGAGTTGTTTAGCCTTTCAAAGTCATCTTTACAAGGTTGTTGAACAAACATTTTAAAAGCATCTACTGTATGGAGAACACTGTGCTACTGGGGAGATTATAAAGCTTAGGTAAGTAAGACATGATCCCTATTTTCATGAAATTTACTGCCTAGTTATGCATGATGTGGGCAGCTAGATGGCACAGTTATAGAGTACTGAGCTTGGAATCATCTTCCCGAATTCACATCTGGCTGGAGATACTTACTAGCTATGTGATCCTGGGCAAGTCATTTAGCTATGCTGGTCTCAGTTTCCTCATCTGTAAAATGAACTGAAGAAAGAAATGACAAACCACTTTAGTGCCAAGAAAACCCCAAATAGAGTCACAAAGAGCTGGACACCAGTAAACAGCAAAACAACAAAGTTCTTAAACCCTTCCTCAAGACCAGTTCCTGTTACTTTCAAATCCTTAGAAACTACTGTTCCTTTCCTAGACTGAGCAGGTGAGACTTTGTTTTTATGGTGAAAATTTTAGATAAAAGGAATATTTATCTATTGTTTAGACTTTTTAATTTCTTTTGGCTTCATTATTTGGGCCCTGATTCAACTTTTTCTCCGAATGTCCTTGATCTTAGAGGATTTTCAAATTGAAGTAAAAAAAAGTTCAGATTAGAATCAGAGAATCCTAGAGCTTTGGAGGCACTTTTAGATTACTTTTGCACTGATCCCTCCTGCCACCATTTTGCCCCTTTTTCCCTCTCTTGGGTAGAGGTTTTGCTCGTCTGTATTGTTAGAAAATTTTCAGTTGACAATCTAGTAGTTAATTCTTTTAGAAGCCTTATCTTCTATCGATGTCAGAATGATATAGTAGAAAGAATATTGCCTCTGGAGTCAGAGGACCTGCCTCTAAATCTATGTGTCTTAAGGCAAGTCATGTAACCTCCCTAGGCCTGTTTCCTCATCTGGAAATTGAGACTATTGAATTAGATGGCCTCTAAATTTCCTTCCAATCCCAAATCCATGATCCTGTGCTCATAATTGCCCTCCATTCTTATGATCTGGAGCCATGCAGCAGTGGGCACTAATCCAGTTTTTTGATGTTTTGGGGTCCCGTGGAGTCCATAGCTTTGGCCACTTGACCACAGCCACTCAAGGATATGCTGACATTGGAGAATGCTCCTGGTCAATATCCCAGGCCAGTTCTGGTTCCCCTGGAGCCTTACTGGGAATGTAGATCCTAATTAGGGTAGGTACAGCTCAATGGGGCCCATATCTGCTTTGGAATTATCTGGCTTAGTTTTTTGATAAGGAGAAATCCTAGAGAAAGAGTTTAGTCTCATGGTCTTTTGAGTTAAGATTTCTCTATTCCATGAATTCTTTTTGGTTGATTTGGTTAAAGGGTTGTTTTCTTTTCCAGTTGTGTTTGAGTTCCCTATAGGTGTTGACCTGAATGGCTAGGCATAGCATTAAAAAAAAAGGCAACCTATTTTGTACATTGCTAATTGACAATCTCCCCTCCAAAAGAAAGGAAGAAAGAATGAGAGAAAGAAAGAAAAACCTCATATACTATAACATGGACTTAAAAATGAGCCAGAACCAATCCACCTTCCCAGGGAAACATTAGACCATTCTTTGTGGTGCTGATGACTGAAGCATATATTAAGCCACAATCACAACAATGACAATAATTGACATTCATATAAGACTTTAAAATTAATAAAGAGTCTGACTCAAGTTGTCTTATTTGATCCTCAGAACAACCTTATGAACTAGATGATGCAAGTGTTATTATTCCCATTTTATAGATAAAAAAACTGAGTCTGAGAAAGGTTAAATGTCTAACTCAAGAGGTCACACACCTAATAGATATAGGAAATAGTATTTGAACCCAGGTCTTCATGACACTCCAGCATTCTATCCATCATGCTGCCTCTAGATCTGTCCGAGGCTAGACCTCTGCCCCTCTGATTTGATTTGGCAAGATATAGCATAAATGCTGCCAATTTATTTTTCCTGGTATGCCCTCCTGCTATTTTCCCTCCCCCAACCTACAGTGCGGCTTTTCCTTTCTTGCAGATTTTGCTTCTCACTGGACTTACAACTGTAGTCTAGCTTCCCTTCTCTGGGATTGCTTATCTCTCTCTCACATACAGACACACAAACACAAAGTCTTCTTGGATTGTGGCCAAACCAGTTGGGAATGCATAATAGCTAAGATATGGGCTGGGGGGAGCCCTCAATGTCCTTGCATGCCTCAGTGAAGGTCTTTGTCTCCTCCCTACCTCTTTTACTAGCTTTGGAAAGTTAGTCTCTCCAGACTCCCCTCACTAATTTTTTAGAGAGGGAGACCTAAATTCTTTTCCTCTCCTTCTTTTCTTTTGTCGCTGGAGGCTACACTGCTTTCTCTGTAGAGACTGGTAATTGCTGATATACCTGAGTGAGGGTGTTTCTTTGATAAGAAGAAACCCTAGGGAAGGGGTTAGTCCCATGGTCTAAGTTAAGATGTCCTTATTCCTTGAATGCCTTTTGATTGATATAGTTAAAAAGTTGTTTTCTTTTCCAGCTGTGTTTGAGCTCCCTATAGACTCTGACCTGTCCACCTGGGGACAGTAAAAAACATAAAAACAAATACCCTGCCCACCCCCAATTTTGCACACTGCTAAAGACAATCCTCCCTCCCCGCCCAAGAAAAATGTCCTTATATGGGTGGGTGGTTTATGAGTGATGCTATCTGAGTAGCTCCCAGTTTTAAACCTTAACCCAGATGTCCTGTGAGTTTCAAAAACAAACAAATAGTTAAAATTGTGTCCAATTCCCTTTCCATTATTGATCTTATGGTTTTGGTTTGGGGCCAGTTTTTATGCTCTCATGGGCCTGGACCTTGGTTAGGACACCATAAAAGTAGCTCTTCTCCCTATGTCTCCAGCCTGATAGAGACTGTGGGGAAATCCTTTGAGATGTTTATAAACTCTTGGGAGATTTCCAGCCCAGAGGTAGTAGGACTTGACTGAATACTTTTGTTATTATCCTTCCATAAATATCACAGTTCTTTGGGGGGATAACAGCTAGACAGAATTTCCAAGTTTCATTAGATTTCCTATTTGTTTACTATATAATACAAGTCATGAGGTGTAGTTTCTTTCTTTTCCTTTCCTTTCTCTTTTCCTTCATCTGCAAAGTAATCTTAGCAAATGTCCATGAAGCCAGGCTTCTAGGAGTGGCAGGCCAATCACGCTTAATTCTATCCTTGTTTTCCATTTTTTTCTTGCCATGCCACAGGATAAAGCAGAGAATTCACCTCTTCTGGAATATTTTACTTTCCCCTTTTCTTTGCCTTTGGCCACATAATTCCTTTTACCTGGCCTATCTTCCTCACTAACTCTCTACCTATCAAAATCCTACCTGTCCCACAAATCCCAGCTCAAATATCTGTTATTTGAAATCTTTAATGATACATAAAGATCTCTTCATTGAATCCTCATGGAATCTCGCTTACTTATTTTATGGCACTGATTGAATTTTGCTTTGTTTCCTAGCTATTTGTTTATATGATTAATCTCTCCTACCATATCGCAAGTACAAGAACCATATTGTAAATGTCTTTTGCATCTCATCTGTAGTGTATTGCACACACATATACATAAATGTGTACATATACACATGTATTACATGTACTATATGTATATTAACCAGGGTCCTCAAATAGACTCCTAAGGGAATAGAGTATTTGTTCAGTCGTTTTAGTTGTGTCTGACTCTGTGTGACCTCATTAAGGGATTTTCTTGTCAGATATACTGGAATGGTTTGCATTTCCTTTTCTAGCTCATTTTATAGATAAGGAACTGGGGCAAACAAAGTTAAGTGACTTGTACAGGGTCACAAAGCTGGTAAGTATATGAGGTCAAATTGAAGTTCATAAAGATGTCTTCTTGAGTCCAGGCCTGGCACTCTATCACCTACTAAATGCCTTTACACAAAACATATGTAGCCCAAGTTAAATCTGTATTATTGTGTCAGCATAGACTTACCTGCTTATTCTGAATCTGGATTCTAAACACAGCTGTGGTACCTATGACATTTGGGGAGGGACACTCAGGCACGCTCCAGTTATCCATTGGAAGTCTTCAAGCAAAACCTGGATAACCCTTTTTAGAGGTATTAGAGTGTTTTTCCCAGTGGGTTAGCACACCAATAATGTACACAAAATGTCTACAACTGGGAAAAATCCTCAAGTTGCTCTTAAAGCAACTTGTCCCCTTTTCTTCTTAAATATGAAATATTCTTAAATATTTTCCCTCTGGACTGGGGGTGTGATACATTTCAATTTCTGCCTTCAATTCTGCAGCTGACTTCAGAGTCAGTGGGTCTAAATCCTGTATTTAATGCTTATTATCTGTGTAACCTTGGATAAATCACCCCTTCACAGCCTGACCCCTTCCTATCTTTCTAATCTAATTACATGCTTCCTCCCTTCCATATATTCCAGAGTCTAGAGCATTGGCCTTCATGACAAGATATTCCAGGACTTTTCATTGCTATCCCCTATGCCTGGAATGTTCTTTCTCCTTACCCTGCCTCCTGGCTTCCTAATTTTCTTCAAGAGTCGGCTTAAGTCCCACTTCCTGAAAGGCAACTTTTTGAATCATTTCTTCAACCGCCAACCCTGTGTATTCTCTTTGAAATTACTTCCAGTCCACTCTGTTATATCTTGTATGTATATAGTTGTTTGTAAATCATTTCCCATCGAGCTTCTTGAAGTCCAGGACCATGATTTTGTCTTTCTTTATATCTTCAGAACTTTGCACAATGTCTGACAGATATTAAACACTTATTATATGTCCATTATTGTTAATGCCAATTGACTTGACAACCTCTCTGGGCCTCATTTTCTTCTTTTGTAAATTGAGGAGTTGGAGTAGATAACTTCTAATGTTCCTTCCCTGTCTGGGTCTAAGATCCTAAGATCCTAGGAGTTTTCTAGTTGCCAAATTAATAATTAAATAGGTAATCAATAAATATTTGCTGAATGTGTGAAATGAAAAAGCACATGTGGTGAAGAGCATTTTAGGAGGAAGAGGGGGTAAGGGTATCATAAAATCTCACAGAAAACGTTTATGCTTGGCAGTTTAGTCCTTTAAAAAGTGCTGCTTACTTCTAAAGGACCCTGGATAAATACCCAGTTTCCCCTGGTTAGCTCAGCTCTGGTTTGATTTAATTAAACAGATATTATTAAGTTTTTATTGAGTGTAAACACTGTGCTAGGCAATGGGGATACAAAGACAGAAATGAAACTGTCTCTGCTTAAGGAATTTAGCTTCCCATAGCTTCCCATCCCATCCGTGGCATCTGAACTGAGTTTTGAAGGGAGTTAGAGATCTTGGAGGAGGCAAAGGTACAGAGGATTCCAGGAATGGCAGGCAGCCTCTGCAATGATATGGAAACAAGAGATGGCACAATGAATCTGGGGGATAGCTAGTAGGACATCATGACTGCAACATAGAATAAACAAAGGTCCTCAATTAGGAAATGTCTAAAAAAAGGAGATGAGAGCTAGACTTAGGCTCTAGACAATTAATGGAGAGGACTTTATATGCCTGGCCAAAGAATTTGGGAGCCACGGAAGACTGAGTAAGTTAGTGAGGGATTCAGATCTGCATTTTAGAAATATCAATTTATTAACTGTGTGAAGAATTTAGTTGAGAGGGGGTTTGGAATATTGGAATGCAGCCAAGTAGGACTTTGCTCTTGACATAGACATGGGATTTTAGACATGAGTGGGGCCTTGTGTTCAAATTCCTCAATACATGAAGAATCTGAAGTCCAGAGAAGAGATATTTAATCAACTGACATTGGTGTAGTACTTTAAAATGTATAAATCAGTTCACTTATATTAATTAAACTAAATATCGTAACAATCATCTGAGATAGGTACTTTTGTTATTGTTGAGTTGTCAGTTTGTCTGGCTCCTTATGATCCCATTTGGGGTTTTCCTGGCAAAGATACTGGAGTAGTTTGTCATTTCCTTTTCTAGCTCATTTTACAGATAAGGAAACTGAGACAAACAGGGTTAAATGCCTTGCTCAGGCTCACATAACTAGTGAGTGTCTATGGCTGGATTTGAACTCAGGATGGTATCTTCCTGACTCCAGCCCTGGTACTTTATTCACTGTATCACCTGGTCACCTATTCATGAAATAGGTATTATGCATCTCATTATCCCTATTTTATAGATGAAGAAACTGGGTCTTGAAGAGGATAATGACTTTTCCATTATCACACACTAAAAAAGTATCACAATTAGGATTTGAACCCAGGTCTTTCTGCTTTAAGACAAATACTGTATCCATTGCAAATACTAGTCAATAAATGGAAGACTAAGATCTTTAAAACCAAGATATTCTGACTACCAGGCTGATATCCTTTCTACTATACTGTACTGCTACTGCTGTTGTATCTACTATATTAACTATTAGTATTACAACTATTGTATCTACCAGCTCATCCAGAGCTCTAAGGAGTGGAAAGATGTTGGTTGTGTTTCTAGGATGGCAGAGTAAAGCAATTAAAAAATAATCTTTTGTGGAATTGTAAGATATTAACTTTTATTTTTTCTTTTATCTCATGTCATTCTTTTTTTCACTCATCAAAGTGCTATTCATCTTTTAAGTTAAATTCACATATTTAACAAATATTTATATCTTACTAAATCTGTAGAATGTACACTCTGAAGGCATCTAGTCTAAATCAACTATGGTTAACAAAGCTAAAGAATGAAGGTATTGAACGTGTTAATTTACACAAATAAGCTGGCTTCCATTGACACCATATTTGAGTCTATTCTGGTACTGAGAATGTTTTCTTGATGGATTTGAACTCACTTTGTGCTCTATAATCATTTACCCATTGACACTACATTGGGGATAATTGGTAGAATCATGGTCAGTTTCAGAGCACTTGGGCTAAATAAAGCCTTGGATCAGGGTTTTAAAAAAAACAGAGAGCTGGACATACAGAGAGAATTACAGCTAAGATGGCTAGAGGGAAGCTAGTAAAATATATATAGATATGTATATATATTCTGATGCTCTGGAGGTAAGGTTGTGTAGCCCTGTCGCCTCTCCAATGTGCATGAGAGAAATATATGGACCCAGGAGAGGAAAGAATCATGTGGTCCCCTACATGGCCAGATGGAGGTAGGAGTGGAGTTGTGAGGAGTTACTTGGACAAGCTTTGAGTTGCAAGAACTTAAGCTTGCATCAGCAGAATAGTAGTGACAAGGTAAGGGAAGTTTCAGGAAGTATAGAAGAATTCTGAAACCAAGACTCCCAGATAAGAAAAGAGGAGTTCCTGGACCAGGATCCTGAAAGGGAGAAGATCCAGCAGGAGGCAGAGTTGAGGAACAAAAAGAGAGTAGGAACAAACTTAATCATTGTTCTTCATTGCTTCTGTGAGTTATATATAATGTGAGAGTCTAGGGAAAGGGATTGATTCTCTGGTGACCTAGGGTGCTTTCCCTTAGGGTGTACATTCCTGGAAGTGGCAGGGACTGGTCAGAGAAGAAAAGAGAGTTGCCTTGACTGTTCATAGATTTTACGGAGTTTTTTGTGTTTGGTGTTTTCTGTCTTGTGAAATAAATCCTGTCTTATTTTTAATGTATTGTTAGTATTGAGACCTAAGTATGCTTTTTAATTTCTTAAAGACATGAACCAAACATGATTAGACATGAGCCAAATCTGATGTTCTCAGGGGAAATCCTGGGTGGATGCAAAAATAAATCTGCCTCTTTACTTTCTCTGAGTATATCAACCATCTGGAAAAGGAAACCATTTCCATCCCACTATGTAAGTAATTTGCCCAAGATCTATGAAAAATTAGTAATGAGTTAGGACTAGAATTCTTATCTTTTGACTCCCAGGCTGGAGATTCCTAGATTACAGTGTCTACCATGCCAATTCAAATGATCTTGCGAATCCCTCCCCCCAATTTATTTAATTTCATTTAATTTAGTTCCCTTCCTGCAAACAATTTTCTCTCCTTTAACTCCCCCTCATTCCCCCCCCCCCCACCCCCGCAAACCCTTCCTACTTACTTCCCTGTTTCTGTTAAGGACACCATCATTCTTTTAGTCAACCAGGGTTGAAACTCTGGCATAATCCTTTACTTCACCCTCACTCTCAAAAACAACATCAAATTCTGTCAACTCTGCCTGTACCATATTTCTGGCTTCTATTCCATTCTGGTATTCCTGTCCTCATTACCTCTTGCCTCGACTACTATAATCACCTCCTAACCCCCACCTGCATTCTCTCCCACTTCCCATCTGTCCAATCCACTTGTCAGTTGAATCTTCCTAAAGCACAACTATGTTGTTACTTCTCTTTCCAAATTTTTTCAAATGTCTTTCAGTTGTCTACCAAATAAAGTCCAAATTCATTAGCCTGGCATTCAGGGTCCTCCATAATCTGGCCTCAGGTTACTTATCATCTTTATTTCATACTACACCTTCCCACCCCCACATATGTTCTTGCTAAACCAGATTGCTTACTATTCCCAAAATGCTCCCTGAACTTTCACACATCTATACCTTCCCACATGCCATTCCCTATATCTGGCATGCCCTTTGCCCATCCCATCTCTGTCTAACAAAATTATTCTCATATCTATAAATCTCATCTCAGATGCTATTTCTTCATGAAATATTCCTGAGCCCTCAATCAGGAGAGATTATACTACTTTCTCTGAATTACCATAGCATAGTTATGTGTTCTTAGACTATTAGCATTGTGTTGTTTGGAATTCAGGGAGGTGCCATTTAAAAATATCTTACAAACTTCCTGTGGACATGTGGGGAACTTTGAGACTACATTTCCCGTGATCCAATGGGTTTCTGGTTTCTGACGTGATTACGTCAGACAATGGGAACCAAAGTTGAACTCGACTTAAATTCGGAGGTTGGGCTTGAGATGCTCTCTCTGGTGTGCGAGACTAAGGAAGATGGGTGGAGATATGGATGGGCAGCATTTTTAAAAGTAGTCAGACGTGGTCGTCCAAATTATTTTATTAACATGGCTTTAATTAAACTATTAATTTCCCTCATAACTTCAGCTTTTATCATTTTTAATCGTTACAGCATATCACATTTTGCTCTGCAATAATGGTTATTTGTTCATAAGCCTTATCTCTCTTACTTGACTATGCATTTCTTTAAGTCCCTTTAATTAATTAATTAAGAATATTTTCCATGGTTACATGATTCATGTTCTTTCCCTCCCCTCCTCCCACTCCCTCCCATAGCCAATGAGCAATTCCACTGGGTTTTACATGTGTCATTGATCAAGACCCATTTCCATATTATTAATATTTTCATTAGGGTGATCATTTAGAGTCTACGTCCCCAATCATATCCCCATTGAACCATGTGATCAAGCAGTTGTTTTTCTTCTGTATTTCTACTCCCACAGTTCTTCCTCTGAATGTGGATAGCGTTCTTTCTCATAAGCCTCTCAGCATTGTTCTGAGTCATTGCATTGCTGCTAGTAGAGAAGTCCATTACAACGGATTATGCCACTGTGTATCAGTTCCTGTGTACAATGTTCTCCTGGTTCTGCTCCCTTTGTTCTGCATCATTTCCTGGAGGTTGTTCCAGTTCACATGGAATTCCTCAGTTCATTCTTCCTTTGAGCATAATAGTATTCCATCACCAGCAGATACCACAATTTGTTCAGCCATTTCCCAATCGAAGGGTATTCCCTCATTGTCTAATTTTTTGCCACCACAAAGAGCAAGACTATAAATATTTTTGTACAAGCTTTTTTCCTTATTATCTCTTTGGGGTATAAACCCAGCATTGATATGGCTGGATCAAAAGGCAGGCCTGACTATACATTTCTTGAAATAAAACATGCTTTATATCCATAATGTCTTCCTTACACATAACCTATAATCAAGGACCTCTTCTCTGGGTTTATACCAACTAGATTTAGTCTTAGAGATTCTATCACTCAAATTAGTTTTATTGATTTATATTCCCATGCAAGGCTTTTCCAGACATTTTCTCTGGTTTTCTCCCATGCCTAGAATGCTCACTCTCTTCCTCTCTACCTTTTGGCTTTTCTGGTTTCCTTTAGGTCTCAGTGAAAATTCCATCTCTCACAGGAAGCCTTTCACAACCTTTCTTAATTTGAGTGCCTTCCTGCTCTTATTTACTTAGCATTTATCTTGTGTATAGCTTATCTGTACATATTTGATTTTTGATGTCTCATTAGATTGTAAGTTCCTTGAATGCAAGGACTATCTTTTGTATCTTTTTTGTATCTTCAGGGCTTTGAATAGTGCCTGGCACAGTGGGTGGTTATAAATATTTATTTACTTATTAACAGACATAATACAATCTTTTAGTATAAAGACATAGCTAAACTCTGCCAGTATCTCATGACAAAGTGTGAAAAACTTCTTTGATTAAATTGGAAGAGACAACTGCCATTAGTTTGTTGACTATTGGTCATGTCCCTGCCCACCTTTATAAAGGTAAATGCAACAAAATCTGGAGACAGTTGAACAAGTCAGGCTTTTCTGAGGTGACTTGTTAGGGAGTAGAATGTGGAATGTGCTACTTGTGTCTCTAGGTAGGGACAGGCAATGGGGAATTCTTTCCTTCCTCTCCCTCATCCAGCATTGGCCACTGCACTTTTCAGTAAGAGTAACCAGGAGTAAGTAACCAAAAGGGGGCAGTTCCAAGCAAGAGTCATGTGGTGCAAGGAATAGAGACATTTACTCTCCAGAAAGACACAGAAAGTCAGTATTCAAGGCAGGAAGTAGCTTTAAGAAGATAGACTGATGATAACAGAGAAGAGAGTTGACACAGGTTCAAGAAAGCACTAATTCTGGTATTCAAAGAGTCAAGCTATGGAAAGGAACAGTCCCAGAGAACCTAGCTGAATTGCTCATCCAGAAAAGATGCTGTGCTTGAGGGGGAATGGTATGAAGGCATCTTCAGAGAGAGAAAAGGCATCTGGATCCTGCAGTCCTGGAGATGTGAGATGCCTTGCCCCCACATGTGAGCCTCACTTCTGCTATATTTGAGAAAGATCATTCTTTCCATTGATTTGTTTGTCTGTGGTATTGTGCTCCTCAGGTTTATAGTGGGGGAGGGGGAGCGATTCTTCTTATAATTCCATGTTAGTGAATACTTTTGCTTTGAACTATGTCTATTGGCTGACTGTTATAGGTAAGTGAGCCAGTGGGGGCTTGTGAACTGGAGTTTTACAATTATGGACCTATAAAAGTATGAACTTTCATGCTTGAGAGAGGGAATTGATTTCTCCCTAGGGATCCAAATTGCAAACCTGTGAATACTGAGTTGAGGTGATGGAGAGCCCAGAGATGGTATTGCATTGAATTGCTTTGTAACTTAGCTTCCTTATTTGTCATTTCAATTTAGCCAAACATTTTAAAGGACATTTAATATATAAAGCACTATTCTAAGTGATGACAACTCAAAAATAGTCCCTGTTCTTAAGGATCTTACATTTAGCATCAGAGTTAGTAGTGGAAGGGTCCCCATGTGCTTTTTCTTTCTTTTTTTTTTTCTTTTTCAAGGGGTTCAGCCTTATTTAATTTTTTTACTTTTTAACTAAATATTTCCAAATCACATGTAAAATATTAACAATTGTGGGGCAGGCAGGTGGTTCAGTGGATTGAGAGCCAGGCCTGGAGACAGGAGGTTCCATGTTCATATTTAGCCTCAGACACTTCCTAGATGTGCGACTGGGCAAGCCTCTTAACCCTCATTGCCTAGCCTTTACTGCACCACTGTCTTAGAACCAATATATAGTATTGATTCTAAGATGGAAGGTAAAGGTCTAAAAAAAATTGACCATCATTAAAAAATTTTTTAGTTCCAAATTTCTGTCCCTTCCTTTTTTCTCACCTTCTGGAGAAGGGAAGCAATTTGATATAGTTTATGCCTGTGAAGTAATACAAAACATAGTTTCATATTAGCCATGTTACAAAAGAAAACACAGACAAAAATATAAAACAAGAAAAATGGAGTGTAACAAAATTTTGCTTCAGTCTATCCTCAGGGTTCATCAGTTATCTCTTTGGAAGTGAATTGCATCATGAGTCCTTTGGAATTTTCATGGGTAATTCTTGATCAGTTAATTCAGTTGAGTCTTTCACAGTTGGTCATCCTTACATTATTGTTGTTACCATGCATGATGTTCTCCTATCACATTGCACGAGTTCATATGTCTAACCAGGTTTTTCTGAAAGTTTTTTTTTCTGCTTGTCATTTCTTTTAGCACAATAGTATTCCATCACTGTCAAAAACCACAACTTTTTCAGCCATTCCCAAATTGATGGTCATCCCTTCAATTTATAATTCTTTGCCACCACAAAAAAGCTGCTATAAATATTTTTGTACAAATAGTTCTCCCCTCTTTTTTTTTTTTTAATCACTTTGAGATACAGACCTAGGAGTGGTGTTACTGGGTCAAAGGATATGTACAATTTTATAGCCTTTGGGGCACAGTTCCAAATTGTTCTTCAGAATGGTTGGACTAGTTCATAACTTCATCAATAGTGCATTAATGTCCAGATTTTTCTGCACCCTCTCCAGCATTTGTCATTTTCCGTTTTTTGTCATGTTAGCTTGAAGTGGTATTTAAGAGTTGTTTTAATTTGCATTTTTCTAATCACTAGTAATTGAGTATTTTTTTTCATGGAACTATTCATTGCTTTGATTTCTTCTAAAAACTGCCTGTTTATATCATTTATCAATTGGGGAATGGCTCTAGTTTTAATAAATTTGGCTCTGTTCCTTATATATTTGAGAAATGAGATCTTTATCTGCAAAACTTTCTGTAAGATTCCCCCACCCCAGTTTTCTGTTTTCCTTTTAATTTTGTCTGCATTAGTTTTGTTTCTGCAAAAGCTTTGTAATTCTATGTAATCAAAATTATCTATTTTACTTCCCATGATCCTCTCTATCTTTTGTTGGGACACAGATTATTTCCTTATCCATAGATCTGACAGATATAGTTTTCCATGCTCCCCTTCTTTACTTATCATATCATCTTTTATTCTAAATCATTTACCCATTTTGACTGTATCTCGGTATATAGTGTGAGATGTTGGTCTGTGCTTAGTTTCTACCAAACTACTTTCTAATTTTCTTAGCAATTTTTGTCAAATGTTCAGTTTTTAACTCAAAAGCTTAGGTCTTTTGGTTTATCAAATCCTAGATTACTCTGGTCACTTGTTACTGTATATTGTGTACCTAATCGATTCCACTGATTTTCCACTCCAATTCTTAGCTAGTATCAAATTAAAAAATTAATTAATTAGTTTGTTACATTAAAATACCCAGTTAGCTCCCTTTCTCCCTTTTCTCTTCCCATTAGAGAAGGCAGCATTTGAGAAAAAAGATTTATGTATGTATTAAACTACGTCTTATTTCTGTTTATCAGTTCTTTTTCTTGACATAAATATACGTCATTCCTCAAACAATATTTCTGTTGCTGTATACAACATTCTCTTCATTCTGTTTGTTTCATTCTTCACAATTTCATGTAAGTCTTTACATGTTTTTGCAAATTTAACCTGTTCATCATTTCGTATGGGGCAGTAGTATTCCACAACAATCATATGCCAGTTTGATAATTACTCCTTTGTAATATAGTTTGAAATCTGGAACTACTAAGCTTCCTTACTTCACATTTTTTTTATTGACTCCCTAAATAATCTTGATCTTTTGTTCTTCCAGATGACGTTTGTTTTTATTTTTTAGCTCTAAAAAGAATTCTTTGGTAATTTGGTATGGCACAACATGAGTAAATTAACTTGGGTAGAAGTGACATTTTAATTTTATTGGCTTGACCTACCCTTGAGCAATTGATATTTTCCAGTTTAAATCTGTCTTTATTTGTATGAAAAAGTACTTTGTTAATGTGTTTGTATAATCCCTGGGTTTGTTGGCATGTAGATTTTCAAGTATTTCATATTGTTTTCAGTTACTTAAATGGAATTTCTCTTTCTATCTCTGTTGGGTTTTGTTGATAGTATATAGAAATGTTGATGATTTATGTGGGTTTATTTTACATCTTTCAACTTTGCTGAAGTTGTCATTTGCTTCAACTAATTTTTCAGTTGATTCTCTAAGTATACTATAATGCCATCCACAAGAGAATGATAGTTTTGTTTCCCCATTGCCTATTTTTATTCTTTCAATTTCTTTTTCATATCTTATTGCTATAGCTAGCCTTTCTAGTTTATTCCCATTGCAGATAATGCTTGCCTTTGGCTTTAGAGAGATAGAAATTATTATTTTAAGAAAGGCTCCATTTATTCTGATGCTTTTTAGTATTTTTAGTAGGATGGGCTTTGTATTTTGTCAAAGGCTTTTCTACTTCTTTTGATATAAACATATGATTTTTATTTGTTTTTGTTACTGATATGGTCAATTATGCTGATAATTTTCCTAATATTGAACCTGCCTTGCATTCCTGGTGTAAATCCCACCTGGCCATAGTGTATAATCTTTGTGATATATTGTTGTAATCTCCTTGCTAGTATTTTATTTAAATTTTTTGCATTGAAATTGTTTTTGCCCTCCTTGGTTTAGGCATCAAAACATATTTGTGTCATGAAAGAAATTCAGTAGGACTCCTTTACCTATATTTTCAAATAGTTTATGAGGTATTGGGATAATTTCTTTCTTAAATTTTTGCTAGAATTAATTTGTAAATTCTTCTGGTCCTGGGTTTTGCTNTTTTTTTTTCCCCTGGGGTGGGATGGAATCCTGGAAGTATAAGTCTTTCTTGGTGAAGGTTGTCTCCTAATGCAAATTCTCCCCAGATGAAACCTACTATAAAGATCCTGTCTCTTGCAACACAGGTATACTCAAGACATTCTAGACAAAAATATATATTCTCCCAACTGCTTTGTAATGAAAAGAATATTGGATTAGAAGCCAAAAGGATATGGGTTTAAGGTAAGATCTATTTAAAATCATGTCACAAACTCTTTGGGTCTCAGTTTCATCACTTATAAAGAGAAAAGGTTGGACAATCTAAATCTGTAAAGTCCCTTCCAACTCAGGCATTCTATGACATAGTTAGGTGATTTTTGTTGTTGTTTTATTGTTTTGAAAAATAGCCTCAACGTCTGGTCTTTCTCCCTAGATAATTTATTTGTGCAACACTGTAACTGGGGGGAGGCAGTGCATATTTTGCTATTCCCTTCTTTTTACTTGAACATATTACCATAAACAGGAAAAAAAAGGAGTAGCAAAACATATATATTCTATCCGGTAGTGGTGTTGCAGAGTCTATGGCAATCAACCTAAGGCTATGTGGTCTCTGGGTGACCTTCACAGACAACTTAGACCCATCATGGAAATGCTACATGTACCAATAAGATCAGTAGTAGAGGTAAGAAAGGAAGGGGATAAGTGTTTATATAGTGTGTCTATTATGTGCCAGGCACTATACTAAGCACTTTATATGTATATTTCAATCCTCACAATAACCCTGTGAGGTAAGAGCTATTATTAACTCTATTTTACATTTGAGGAAACTGAGGCAGACAGAGGTTAAATAACTTTCCCAGGATCATAAAGCTAGTGAGACTGGATTTGAATTCAGGACTTCCTGATTCCATGTCCAACTCTCACCTTTTGTCAAATAAATAATAATAGATATGACTTTTTTTTCTCCATCTTCCATATAAAGCATTAAGATAGAGGAAGGTGCCAGAATCCTTTTACAATAAACTCATGAATTTACTTGCCTTGAAGAGCCTTTACTTTTATTTAGTTGAGTCATCATCACTTTGGAGATTCATTTGTTTCTATCCAATCCAACAAATATTTGTTATGTTCTTATTATCTATAATACACTATGCTAGCCTCTGGAGATTCAAAGACAAAATGAAATATAGGTCCTGTTCTCAAGGACCTTACATTCTTGGGAGGGCATAAATGAAGGAAGAGGAGGGAGAAAGATCAAGAAGGTGGAAGTAAAAAGAGATTTATAGGGTATTTATACTAGTATAGAGGATTCAGATAGGTAGAAATAGACTAATAAGAATGGAAAACATTATAAAAAAGAATAAATTCCTTACCAAGAGATAGGCATTAGTAAGTTAATGTTTTATTATCTATGAATTCACAACTTCCAGTTTATCAGCTTAGAATTTCGAATGGGCCTATGTTCCCCAGGCAAAAAAGTTTACTTTAAAATAATTTGGTTTTAACAATCTAGATTAATCTTTGTATTACATGTTTGATCCCACCATTTCTTTATCCAAAACCTTTAATACTTCCCATTGCCTATTTAATAATACTTAATCTGAAAAATGTGAATAAACTATATGCTCAATAATTTGAGTAAAATGAGAATGTTAACAACTAAGGGTATTAAGAAACTCTTCCTGTAGCCACACAAGCCCTAAAATGTTCTGAGCTAGAGAGAAGGAGGTTATGAGGGAATAAGTTGTAGGAATTTTACTAGCCCTTGTCTTACATCTTTCCACCAGGATTCTCGATTTGATCCCATTATCTATCCAGCTCTTCTAATCCATCCCATTCTTCAGCCATTCACATTTCAAAGGCATAGTAGGTGCCAAAAATTTGTAACTGGGCCACCCAGAGTTGGAAGAATAGCTAGAATGATCCTGGAATGAAAATACTCCTCTTTCTAGGCAAGGGGCACAGCTTAGGCAAAAGCATGGAGGTAGGAGATGGAAAATGCCAAGTTTCCAAGATGGAAAATTACAGCTCATGAAAGAGAATAATAGGAAATAAGCTTGAAATGGTGGACTGGAGTTGGATTATGAGCACCAGCCCCTATTGATCTAGGAATCCTGAAACTCAACGCAAGTGGCAATGGCTTTATTGGTAGTTTTAATTCTTTTTAGTGAGTCTTCTTGCCTCCACTTTCTCCCTCCTTGGCCTGCCACTGCCAAGCCTTTTCCAACTCTCAAAATACCAACCCAACTTGCTGGCTCTGCCAGAATATGCTTAGCACATTATCGGGTTTAGCTACCATAGTTGCAATCTCTTAGGAGACCTGAGAACCACATAGATTTCATTCCAGGATCCCTTCCAGCTGGTGGCTATTCTGACAACACTGGGTGGCACAGTTACAAACTCCTAACACCTGCCATGTTCATGAAATGTGCATGGCTGGAGTATGGGATGGATAGGGAGAAGAGAAGTATGGGTGATAGGATCAAATCAATAATCCTAGTGGGAGGATATATGATAAAGGCTGATGAAGTTCTTTCAGCGTATTCCTTGATTCTATCATAGTAGGAAATCATTATGGTAGTATAACATTCCTTTTGTGCTATCCCCACCCAACTTTTATTCACATTCAGGGGTTGGGTCCCTAGAAGGGTGTCTACTTTCAGGATTCAAGGGTGTAACTTGTGGCATTTTCCCCCCCCCCCCCTTCTAAAGCCATAGTCCACATCATTATCAGTCATTTGGTAGACTAAGCTTTTAGCAAAGGCATACCAAGGTCACTAGTTAAAAAGCTAGTTAAAAAACTGGGGCACATTCTTCTACAAATACTCTTTCCATCCAGTGGGAAGAAAAAAGCATACACAGAGGGAATCCATATGGCCATAGCAACTCACAAATGCAGTGGTTCAATGTCCTCGTGTTCTTTGTAGATTCTTCAGGGCAATGTCTTTGCTGAATGGTTTGTTCCATCTCTAGGCTGGGCATGTCCTCACAGGTCATTGCTTCTCTTCAGAAGGGTCATTCTACTGGACTCCATGGACTTGTTTCTCAAAGGGTATCTATATTCTCCAGCACCTCCAACCTTAGACTCATTTGCAATCTTTAGCTAGCTAGATTATAACTATTCTCTTTCAGAAAGAATAGAGAACCTCAACCTAGGACTAACAGAAGCTTTTCCACTTCTGCAATCTTAGGGTTATGGCTCTGAGCCTTGCCATCTCCAAGGAAGAGATGGAAGAGCAGAGTCATCCCAGCCTTTTCAAAAACTCTTCCCACTTCAGGGTTCAGTTCTCTGGGATAGAGACTTCACTCTCTTTTATGGTGACCATTCAGTATATTTCCTGAATCTTCATCTTTGCAGACTGGATCATAACCAGATAAATCACCATTTGTCCAGTAATCACCAAACAATTCTAATGTTTAGGGTTTCTCAGTTCTCTCTCTCTCTCTCTCTCTCTCTCTCTCTCTCTCTCTCTCTCTCTCTCTCTCTCTCTCGTTCTCCTAGTAGAGAATAAATGTGAAAAGATACAAAGACAATTTATGCCATGGGCCAAATTAATTGTATCAACGGGTCTTTCATATGCAAATTAGTTAATCAAGCCTATAAAATGTGGAGAGGCTAAAGTAGTGTAGAATGGATGAAGAGAAGAGAAGGATAGTGATGGGATCCTTTACATCCTTTACATAGTGCAGAATGATCCACTTACATCTGAAAGAGCCTCATCCTCTACTGGGTGAAAATATACTCTAAGAGAAATGAATCCTTATATCTTATTGTCTCTGTCATTTACCCCTTATGATCTATAAATGTGCTGATACATGAAAGGAGTAGACCTTTAGAAAAGAAAGAACAATGGATTTAGAACTGTGAATTTTTTGAATTCAAGTCTCAGCTGCTCCCTTTATTAGCTATATAGTTTTAGGAAAGCCATTAATTTTTCTAAGCTTCATTTTTCTGTATTCTGTAAAATGGGAAATAAGAACACATACCACCTACCTTACATAATGGATGTGGTGATTGAGATTGTGTATATAAAGTATTTGTGACGTAAAGTAATATGTAAATGTTACCTATTATGGAATGATTTATTTTCCTCCATGCATTTAATTGAACAAAGTTTTCCTAAGTGCCTACTATATGTGAGGCACTGTGCATGTCCTTTATTGACAGCTAATATAAGCCCAAGATTATTTAGGCAGTCTGGACTCACCTGCCTTGTCTTTGTAGTGACACTACCTCTATCCTTTGTTATCAGTTTCTTCTGAGGTGGATGAGTAGCAGTTTGTTTCTCTGGTTGCCTGATAGAGTACTGTGTACTTGCTGGAGAAGAGAGGCACTGAGTATAGCTTGTCAAATTTTTGTTGATTCTGGCTACTCATTCATGTTGTAAAATAAATTTTCTTCTTTAAATTTCTTTCTTGTGCTGAAGTGAAATAAGGAGAAGGTGAGGGTTTTGTGGATTGTAGCACATGTTAGACTGATTCTTCTAATCACTGGAGTTAGTATCAAGGAGAGAATAAACATTAGGATGAATTAAGAAAAGACAAGGACTGAAATGTTAAAACAGGGATCTAATCTAATGGAACGATGTTCTTTTCCCCTGATTGTGAGGTACTTTGATATAGAGCAGTGGTTCCCAAACTTTTTTGGCCTACCCCACCCTTTCCAGAAAAAAATTACTTAGCGCCCCCTGGAAATTATGAAACAATTTATTGAACTCGGAGTAGAATGTAATACAAAAAAAGTGTGGCCATCACCACTTCCCTGGATCATTGTAGCACCTACCAGGGGGCAGTAGTGCCCACTTTGGGAATCATTGATATAGAGTGTCTTTATAATGTCATGTATAATTATTTTTTCTTTTTAAATCTTTATTCAAAAAAGGGCAGTGGTTGATGTTAAAAACTAAAAATTGTATCTTTTAAAAGTTTGACATTTTCTCCTAATGAATTTTCCTTTAGTTTTCTGAGTGACTTCCAGAAGCTTTTTAGAGATCATGTATTGTCTTTTGCTTAAATACAAGAATATTCATGCTATTGCTACAAAGCAAAGACTTGCAATCTTGGGTTTTCATAGCTGGAAATCATCTCACTTGATATTATTCATCACAAAATCTTTGTAATCATTAAAGAAATTTGCATGAACTAGCTTTCAAATCCATCAGAAGTCCTATGCTGTCTTTTGCCTCATTCATATTCACGAAGGATCCTATACCTTCCAGAGGAGACTAGCTTATCTGGTGTGAGGGCTTGCTGAGCCTTTTTTCAGGGTTGCTCATCCACCTTTGGAGTCCATCTTTCATCCAACTCTCATCTGTGGCTCTAAGACACTATAGTATGTGCAGTGGCTACACCCCAATAAAATTATCTTGGCAGACAGGCTAGACCTGGTTAAGGGTAACCAATAGGCCTCTTACCTGTTGGTGAGTTAGGGGGCATGTCTGTCCCAGTATGTAAAGACTTCCCCTGATTGATTGGTAGGTACCACAAGAACATTTGTTCCAAAGGCCATGAAGGTGACCGAAGCAAGCCCTGTAGAGTACCTAGAACTTGGTTAGACATTGAAGATGCCAAGGGCACCACTGCATCCTGGGCCATTGAAAGTTATCCTGACTTTTGTCCTGCCACTGGACTTTGATGACTCTGGAAGAGAAAATGAGGCTGATGACTGTGCAACTCTGCCTCACTGAATCCAATTCACATGCAAGACAAGACATCATTCCATGATGTCATTGGTTCTTTCTGAAAATGAAGGAACAAGAACAACAAACTCCTGACCACCCACCCATTTCATCTTGTGGTGTATGACTTGTCTTGCCCCAGCACATTCTATATCTTATTGATTGAGTCATCTATCTTGATTCTTAGACACTTTTAGCTTTTTCTTAGTTTCAGAAGGCATGGGTAGTTCATGCAAGAGCACCTCTACTTTAAAATTCCCATCCTAGGAATTCTTTAGCTTTTTCTCTTTGAGAAAGATTGGCATCTTAAAACATACTATAGATGAGATATACTCATACACTTAAAAGATTTACAGTCTCCCTTCTTTAGCCTTCCTATTTTTTAACCCTATTTCTCTATGCTTTTCCCATCATTTGGACAACAAACACTTATTAAGTACCATTTACTCTGTGCAAGACACAGTGTTAGGCATTGAACTTAAAAATGATGAAAGATCCTTTTTTCAAGGGGTTTACAAATGCTCCAAATCTAGGAGTCAGGACTCCTGAAAACAATGTCCTCATTGGACCCTGTCTTAATAGAGAAATGGTCTTTTTTTTTTATAGTTAAACATACGAATGTTCATCTAGGACATTCCTGAAAAGTTATCTTTGATTATTACTCATTTTGACCTTTTATTTTATCATTCTGTAAGTCTCTGTACCTTGTTCTACTTTAAGAACTTTCCTCCTAACAGGAAAGTTACCATTCTCTGTTCCCATTTCCCCTTTTGCTTCTGATTCCATAGTCATGTCCTTGCCCCATCCTTCTGCCTTTAACACTAATGAACAGATGAAGCAGAGTAGAATCTGGAGTTACATTGGACAAGAGTAGAGAAAGCAAGTGTCCTGGGTTTGAATATTTTTTCTAGAATTTACTAGGTTTGTGACTTTGGGCAATTCACTTAGTCTCTCTGAGTCTTGTTTTCCTCATCTGAAAAATGGAATATAATTATCACTGATCTCACAAACTTAAATAAAATGATCTACGTGTAGTACTCTACTCATGTAAGTTTGGCATTTTACTGAAGGATGATCCTATAATATTATATATTATGTATATGTCTCCTATATAGGAGATATGTCTCCTACTTGGCAGAAAAGACTGCTAACGGAGAAGTGGAAAAGACAAACAAGATAGAGTAATAGAGGAATAAAGGCATAGATTTTTGAATGGCAAATAGGAAGCTTGCACCCTCCCTCTCCCTCCTCTCCAAGCCACAGCATAGGCATATGGGGAAGAATTAGCATCCTATTATGTCCCTTGATTCTTAGCAACTGCAGATGTTAGGAGACTGCTAAGGGTGGACTCCTTGGGTGAGACAGTTCTCTCTTTGGTTGAGGTTAGATTTCTTCTCCCAACTGCATTGCAGACCCTCTCCCTCTACCCTTGTCTCATTTTATTACCCAAATTAATTTATATGACTTCTTTGATTACTGTCTTACTATCTTAGATAAATATGTTTGCTTGCTATCTATGATTTCCTTTTGTATAATAAACATTTGGTAGAAGGAAAACCATGCTGATGGAGATTAAACTGTTAACACTCCAAGTCTGGGGTACCCATCCCTCTTTCCTGGAATGACCAGCCAAAATGGATTTTATCCTGGACTCTCAAAAGAGAATCATACTCCTAGACTGCAAAAATCTGATGTGTAATAGAGATATCATTCTAGTTCAATGCTTCTTTTACAGATAAAAAATGAAAGAGATTGCCTAGCCATGACTGTTCTTTTCTTTTCTTTCCTTTTTAAAAATCCTTTCCTTCTGTCTTAGAATCAATACTGTGTATTGGTCCCAAAGCAGAAGAATGATAAGGGCTAGGCAATGGGGATTAAGCTATTTGCCCAGGGTCACATTAGCTAGGAGGTATCTGAGGTCATTTTTGAACCCAGAACCTCCAATCTCTAGGCCTGGCTCTCAATCTACTGAGCTACTTAGCTATTCCCTATTCTTTTCTTTTCTACAAAAGTCTCTTTTCTAATCTCCTTGAAATGTGGAATGGGGCATTTAATATCTATTTAAAGATCTATTCAAGCTGAACCAAATCACTTTTACATTTGTAAAGTCCTTTGCAACTTGTGGGTGGCAGAAAGATCCACCATCATTGGGATTGTCCTTCATTTTTTCTTGGCCCCCTTCTCTGGCTATGGGCCACTCCAAAACCAATCCAGGTTACTTGATTTTTTATTTCACTTGGATGAAAAGGCAATAATTGTCTCCTAAGATTTTTCTAGGAGAAGAAAGAAATGATGACTGAAGACTCTATTTTCAGTAGTCTGTCTTTTTTTCTTTTTCTTTTCCACTCCCTATTTCTCCCTCTTCTTCCCTAACTTTATCCCTCCCTATTCCTAAAATACAAAAAATGAAGAATAGAACATTTCTCTTATTCAACCAAATAAGCTCCATCTTGACTATTCTCAGTTTTATTTTCCTCTGAGAGCACAGCTCCAATAACACTAAGCCAGGTTTGGACCACAGAATCATACATTATTAGAATTGGTGGGAACTCTATAAAGGTCAATAATTTGCCCAAGATTTCACAGTAGTTTATGGCAAAGTCTGGTAGTTTGTGCCTGGTTCTAGAACTCAGGTAATGACAATAGTTCTGAACTTTCCCCTGAACACCCAATCAACTCCCAAAATCAGGAGTCATGAATCATGAAATTGATTATCTCATTAGTTTTGCATAAGATTTCTTGACTCAGACTATTTCTGCATCTGCCATTGTTTTGAGTCTATTCTCTCTTCTAAATCCTCAGTCACTGTAGATCTGAATAGGTCTAATTTTGTGAATGACTAGTTGAACTTCCAACATCTCAATGCGGGTTATTGGCACAGGCATTTAGTCTGATGCGCTAGGCATTTACCTTTTCTGAAAAGTAAATACATAGTAAGCTCTTTTCATAAGCTATTTATATTCTGTGTAAAGATAATTTGGAAAACTCTTGGTATTGAAATGTAAAATCCATTTCAACAATGGCATTTTGCAGACTTCCTACTGAGCTAGCTCCTTGTATACTCATGTCATCTCTCAACTCCCCTTGAAAGCAATCACTTGGGGAAATGCAGTAGAGACAGGCTAGACGTGGTTAGTAAGGCAATTACTGCCATCTCTTCATGTGTAGGATGGTAAAAAATGTAAATGAAGGCAATGTGACATAATGAAAAGAATGCTGGATTTTGAGTTAGTGGAATTGGATTTGAACCCTGACCATGATTTTTACAGCCTGTGTGTTCATGAGCAAATCACTTTACTTCCTTCAAACTTAGTGTCCTCAACTCCAAAGTGGAGGGAAGCTTGAATTACTAGAGATATTGCTATAGCATATCAGAATATAAATGAAGGGGAGTAGAACCTGGGAGAGTCACATCCATAGGACAGTAGTAAGCACTTATGATATATTTCATTTAAAGTGACTTCAGACATTAAGGATCTATGAATTCATCTATTGGTCCTTCAACTGAGAAAGGTTGCAACCTCCTTCTACTTTAGTAAATGGTCCTTATGAGATGCAGTAGTATAAAAATCTATGGTCAAACCTCCATTGATGAGTTTCTTTTACATTAGGTCATAGGTTCATATATTTAGAACTAGAGGGGACCTTAGAAGCTACTGAATCCATCTACTTCATTTTATAGACTTGGGAATGGCTCTATGGAGGAGTAATTTGTTCAGGTTTACACAGCTATTAAGAGTCTGAGGCAGGATTCAAAATTAGGTCTTTCGCACTCCAGGTTTTGCTCTCTATCCCTTATATCCCCTAGGTTGGATGGTCCTTAGAAATTAGAGGCTCAGAAATGTATTAGAAATCCTCCTAGCTTAGTTGTATTTGTTACAACTTGAAGAGACCATTGCCACCATCATATTGGAATGAAACAGGTGTCAGAGTAGTAGAAGTGAGATATATATCTTTCCAAAATTTCAGCACCCATTTGGAGGAGATAAAATTCTTTACTGGTTTCTTTGAAATTGTCCTATTTGTCAGCACAATAATATTCCAGCAATTCATATACTATCATTTGGTCAGCCATTCTGCTCTTAATAGATTTTCAGTGTTTTGCCACTATAAAAAGAACTGCTATAAATATTTTTGTCCAACTAGATACTTTTACTCTTTCTTTTATCTTTTGGGGTATGTGTTTAGTACCAATGCCACTACATTCAGATAGCACTGAATGTCTAGTAGTAGGTCAAAGGGTATGCACAGATTAATGACTCTTTGGTCACAGTTCCAATCACTTTTCAGAATAACTGGATCAATTTGCAGCTCCACTGACAATGTATTGGTGTGCCTTTTCATAGGAAAATTTGCTTCAGTATTTCAAAAGACCTTGATTTTATCAGTATGGATCCTGTTTTCCTTGATGCAGATCACTACAAAACCATGCCTTAATAAATAAATTCATGAGTTTCTACGGACAAAAATATTCATCTCTGCATGGCCAGTCTCCTGGTAATAATTCTTTCCCAAGTTGGCCAGGGTAGATCTAGAATAACACACAGTTAAAAAAAAATCTCACTGAAGTTGAGAGTTGGAAGGGACCTTGGTGGCCATTTAATCTAACTAATAGCAGAAAAAAGAATTCCCTCTAAGACATGCCTGACAAGTGAACATATAGATTTTGCTTGAAGACCTCCAGTGAGAGAGGAAACTCAGGTGGCACAAATGAATAGTGTTGGATTTAGACCCTTGAAGATCTGAGTCCAAATTCTGCCTCAGGTAATTATTGTTATCATTATTTAAACCCTTATCTTCTGCCTTAGTGTCAATTCTAAGATATGAGTGGCAAAAGCCAGATAATTGGGTTAAGTGACTTGCCCATGAAGCTAGGGAGTGTCTGCAGCCAAATTTGAACCTAGGTCCTTCAGACTCTAGACCTGGCACTCTATCCACTTGGATAATTATTAATATTTAACTTTAGCCTCAACTTCTTCATCTATAAAATGGGCATAATAACAGCATCTAGGATTTTTTATGAGAATAAAACGAGTGTGTATAAAGTTCATTACTACTATTATTATTTCCTAATGAAGTTTACTTAAGTAGAGCTCAAATCAATAAGTTTTTTCCCCCTGATATTAAGCTTAAGTTTACAACTTTGACCCATTATGCCTAGTTCTGTCTTCTGGCTTGTGCTAGATATGAATTGTTGTCCTTATCCACCTTTAGATTGTAACTGAAGAGAGCCAACTAACAGACACAAACCGGAGGCGAGTTCATTGATCACCTATGCAGAATTGGCTGTAGGTTTGAGTAATTTAGAGGAAAGAGATGTCATTGTGATCCGGAGTAGTCAGAGAAAGCTTTATTGAACAAGTGTGACTTGAGCTAGGCTTTGCAGGATGTGAGGATTTGTATAGGTGAAATGAAGGATCGAGGGCTTTTCAGTTGGAGAAAACAGCATGAACAAAGACAAGAAAGGAAGAGTTATTAAAGTGTTTTCAAGGGACGATGAGGAAATATGCTCAAATAAAGCAGATACTTCTCTCGTGAAATAATAGGAAATAATATTGGATAGGTCTGATAGGACCTTGAAAATCTGGCAGAGAAACCAGCATTTGATATGGAGATTGGTTAGATTTTTGAAAAAAAAATGGTTTATTAAAGTGGTTTGTCATCATTTCCTTTTCCAGTTCATTTTACACATGAGGAAATTGAGACAAACAGGGTGAAGTGACTTGTCCAAGGTCACACAGCTAGTAAATGTTCTATTCATTTCATTATTCATTATCTCCTGTAGTTCTTCCCAAGTTTTTTTTTTAAACCCTTGTACTTTTGGTGTATTGTCTCATAGGTGGAAGAGTGGTAAGGGTGGGCAATGGGGGTCAAGTGACCTGCCCAGGGTCACACAGCTGGGAAGTGGCTGAGGCCGGGTTTGAACCTAGGACCTCCTGTCTCTAGGCCTGACTCTCACTCCACTGAGCTACCCAGCTGCCCCCCCCAAGTTTTTAAAAAATCAGCCTGTTCATTGTTTTTTTATTGTGCAATAGTATTTCATCACAGTCCTATACACAATTTGTTCAGTTATTCCCCATTTGATGGGCATACTAAGCCCTTAAAAAAAAACCTCATTTGATCCCTACTACAAGTCTGTGAGGTATATGCTATTCTTATCCTCATTTTGTAGTTAAGGGAATAGAAGCAAATAGAGGTTAATAAATGACTTGCCCATAGTTACACAGCTGGTATGTGTCAGGAAGGATTTGAACTCATCTTCCTTACTCTAGGTTGAGTGCTCTAGCCACCGTATCACTAGTTGCATCTGAGATTAAGACAGAAATGGTCTTAGAATGAATCATTACTCTGTTTTCATCCTTTTGTATTTGATGCTCTGTAGACTACTGTTCAGTTGGAGAAAATATCTTCCTTTTGTTATTAGAGGAAGCAAAGTGGTGCAGTGGATAGAGTGCTAGACCTGCAGTTAGCAAGAACTGAGTTCAAGTCTAGCCTCTGACACTATCTATCTAACCGGGGATAAGTCACTTAACCTCTGCCTCAGTTCTCTCATTTATAAAATGGGAATAATAATAGCAACTACTTCCTAGGGTCATTGTGGGGATGAAATGAAATAACAACTGTAAAGTTTTTAGCACAGAGGATAGCACATAGTAAGCTCTATATAAATATTAACTATTATTGTTAATTTTTAAAATTAACATCATGATTATTATTTATGTAGTTTTCACAAATTCTGCTTCCTTCACACATGAAAAAACCACAACCCTTACCTTCTGTCTTAGAATTGATACTAAATCTCAATTCCAAGGCAGAAGAGTAGCAAGGGCTAGGCAATTGGGGTGAATGACTTGTCCAGGGTCACACAACTAGAAAGCATCTGAGGATAGAGTTCATCGCCGGATCTCATGTCTCCGGACCGACTCTGTCTATACACTGAATTACTGAGCTGCCCTGGCTTGCTTCACACTTAGGTGCCTTTCTATATTCTTCCTGTCTGTCATTTCTTATGGCACAATTATAATGAAATGAGAGATGGTGTAGTAGATATAGGTTCCACCTCGAAGTCTGGCAGGTGCAGGTTCAAGTCCTGTGTCTGTCAGAGACACACTGGGTAATTTACTCAACCTGTTAGTACCTTTAGGCATCTAAGACTGTAAGTTAGAGGGATATTTTTGATTTACATTTGTGGAGGAAATTTTCATTCTGATGTTGATTTCATCATCACACTGTTGAAATCACAGATTCAGATTCACTCCAAATAAAGACGACAAAGAAGAAACTTCGCCTTCATTATGCCTTTTGGGGTGGGGAAGAGAGGCTACTCAGATCTTAGTTTCTATTAGCATCAGGAACTCTTGGCAGAGAAACTCTGTCCACTGGTATACATCTGTAACTCATCTCTAATTTGTGGTGTGAGTTGCCCAGGGGTATTGAGAGATTAAGTGACTTGTACATGGACATATAGTTGGCACTTGCCAGAAGTGGGACTTGAACCAACATCTTCCAGTTCCAACAATCCTTCAGTCCTCTGTGCCATGATGACTGCCTTGTCACACTTGTTGTCAATGTTGTTATACTACAATTTATTCAGTAATTCTCCAATTAGCAGGCATAGGGGTTGTTTCCCCTTTTGACTAATTCAGACAAAGTTGCTATGAATGTTTTTTTGTGCAGATATAGCTTGTTTCCCCTTTAACATCTTGAGTCAATTGATCAATAGATATTTTATATACCAGGCACTGTGCTAAGAAAAAGAGGCAAAGGCAGCTCCACTTTCCAAGGAGCTTACAATCAAAGGTGGGGGAGATAACATAGAAGCATAAGCAAAGCAAGCTATATGCAAAATAAATAGGGAATGATTAGCAGAGAGAAGGCAGTAGAACCAAGAAGGGTTAGGGGAGGCTTTCTTTAGACAGTGAGATGTTTGCTGGGGCTTAGAAGCTAGAGGGGTTAGTAATTTAGTAATAGGATCACTGGGTCAAAGGATATGATCCGTTTTTAAGGAAAAATTCATTCAAAGATATTTTATTTTCCAAGTTACATGTAATAATAATTCTCAACATACATTTTCCTGAAATTATAAGATCCAAATTGTCTCCCTCATTCCCTTCCCTTCTCCATCTTGGAGATGGGAAACAATTTGGATATGATCAGTTTTGAAGGAAGAAAGTATTGGACTTGGTGACACATTGTATATTAGATATGAAGAAATGCTCTCTCTCCACCTCTCTACCTCTAGGTGACTTCCTTCAAGTTTCAGTTAAAATTCTATCTAGTATAGTAATTCTTTTCAAGGCCCCCTTTATACTTTTGCCTTTACTCTGAGACAATCTCCAATTTATCCTGTACATATCTTGTTTGTACATTGTTTGCATGTTGTTTTACCCGTGATATCATGGGCTTCTTAAAGGCAAAGACTATTTTTGGAAATTATTAGAGCATGTTGATAGCAAAGAAGGCACAGAAGTAATCATAGCAATAGAAATGAATACTGAAAAGATCAGAAGGTAGACAAAACCTTGGAAGTGATAGTCACTGAGAGGAGCTCAGAGGAGGAAGAGAAACCAGCAGAGGAGATGGAGAAGATACAAGTACTGAGGGTTGAGTAAAGTTAAGAAATTGTGAAGTGTTATGGAGGGGGGGCAGTGTGTCCTAGTGGAAATTGAATTTAAATTCCAGTTCTAGCACTTAATAGTTGCATGACCATGAGCAAATTAGTTTACTTCTCTTGTACATCTGTAAAATGGGGATAACATTTATACTACCTATCTCATAAGGTTGTTGCACAATGTAAACTTTTTAAAGCTCTCCTTAAATGTGAGTTTTAATCATGTGTTACTGAGATTAAAGGACAAATATAGGTAAAGTGGGCTTCAACAAGTGGGTCGGTGTCAAATATTGGTTATGATCATCTGGCCTCAGATATTAGCTGTGTTTCTCAGGGTTAATCATTTAACCTCTCATTGCCTCAGTTTTTTAAGTGTAAAATGGGAATAATAATAGCATTCACCTCTTGGGGTTGTTGGGAAAAAAAAATGAAATAATGTCTTTAAAGTACTTAGCATAGTGCCTGGTATATAGTAGGTACTTAATAAAGACTTCCTTTCTCCTTCCCTCCCTCCCTCCCTCCCTCCCTTCCTTCCTTCCTTCTGAAATGACAGAATTTAGAAAGTGAAATTGTTTTAGAACGCTGGGCTTGGAGTCAGAAAGCTTTTTGTTTAGTTGTTTTTATCATGTCTGACACTTTGATGACTCTAATGTGGTTTTATTGGCAAAGATATTGGAGTAGCTTGCCATTTCCTTCTCCAGTTCATTTTCCAAATGAGGAAACTGAGGCCAACGGAGTTAAATGACATAGCTAGTAAGTGCCTGAAGCCAGATTTAAGCTCGGGAAGAGATGTCTTCCTGACTTCAGGCTGGGCACTCTATCCACTGCACCATCTAATTGCTCTGGAGTCAGGAAAGCCTGAGTTTAAATTCTGTCTCAGACATCAAATGTGTGACCCTGGACAAGTCATTTAATTTCTTTTGGCCTCATTTTCCTTATCTGTAAAATAAAGGAGTTGGACTTAGTGGCCTCAAAACTCATTTTCCTCACTTTAAGTCAATGATCCTATAATTCTTTAGGACTTGGCAAGAAGGAAGCCATTAACCTCAGAGACAATCATTGAATAATTTTGAGAGAGGAGAATGAATAGGTAGAAAGCAGAGACAGTGGGCATAGATCAGTGAATGAAAGGAGAGAAGATTTGGTGGTAGGGGTAAGCTGGTTTAATCTTTTTAAGTTAAGGGTGGCCTGAGCATGTTTGAAGGTAGACAGGAAGAAGCCTTTGAAAATGTTAGAAATAGGAGTTAATTGTCAAGCGAAGCCCTAAAGAAAGTGGTGTGGGATAGGACCTCTGGCATGAGTGAAGGGGATAGCTGTAGAAAGCAAATGAACTTTATTCTTCTGAGATTGGTTGGATTTTTAGTAAAAAGAATTATATATATATATATATATTTATTTTATTATTTTTATTTTGAATATTTTCCCATAGTTACATGTTTCATGTTCTTTCCCTCTCCCCCAACCCCCTCTCCCCCTGTAGCCTATGCACATTTCCACTGGATTTTACATGTATCATTGATTAAGACCTAATTCCATATTATTGATAGTTGGACTAGAGTTATTGCTTAGTGTCTACATCCCCAATAATAATATCCCCATCAGCCCATGTGTTCAAGCAGTTTTTTTCTTCTGTGTTTCTCCTCCCACAGTTCTTCCTCTGGATATGGATAGCGTTCTTTCTCATAAGTCCCTCAGAATTGTCCTGGATCCTTGCATTGCTGCTAGTACAGAAGTCTGTTACATTTTATTTTTACCACAGTGTATCAGTCTCTGTGTACAACGTTCTCTTGGATCTGCTCCTTTCACTCTACATCAATTCCTGGAGGTCATTCCAGTTCACATGGAATTCCTCCAATAAAATGAATTATATTTATATGCAATTGTTACTTAAATGTTTTATTATTCAATTGTTTTCAGTTGAGTCTGACACTTTGTGACCCCCATTTGGGATTTTCTTGGCAGAGATACTAGAGTGGTTTGTCATTTCCTTCTCCAGCTCATTTGACAGATGAGGAAACTGAGGCAAACAGGGTGAAGTGATTTTCCCAGGAGGATCACACAACTATTAAGTGTCTAAGGCTGGATTTGAATTCAGGTCTTTCTGACTCCAAGCTTGGCACTCCATCCACTGAGCCATCTAGCTGCTTTTCTATTTATAGAAACCCTGAATGGAATCTTTTTTGTGAAGCAAAGATTCCTTTACTATATTTGTGAGTAATGATCCCTTCTTGATTTGTTTTTTGAATTTGGAATACAGGGGATTTATTTCTTAAAGTAGCCTGCATTGGTTTAGACTAGCACCCTGCTTCTCCTTTTGTCTCATGAGCTCAGAGCTCATCTATTTCTCAAGGGGTGGACTCTGTTACTTAATGGTTATCAAGTGTGTAGAAGGAAGTCCTTCATTTGGATGGATGATAGGTGGTACTTAGAATTTACTTTGATTCATGATTTTGCTTGTGTGGTTATCACTTCTGCTGACACAGATTGCAACCCCTTGGTGACATAGTAGACTGTCCTTGAGAGTTATGCAGGCTGAAAAATTCAACCCACTCCAATTTAATGATGAAGTCTCCAGACTTAGCTAGGCTGCCTTCAGATGATATAATCTGTTATTGGATCCATACATGAAGATTTTCTAGATGGATACATACATACATACCAATGGTTGTGCTCTTTTAGCTTATCCTTTAGAGTTCTAACATATCACGATAAGTTATCAGGAGAGGACTTTAGTGAATGGTACTACGAACTTATTAAAAAATTGTTTTAAGAGCTAGAAATGACCTTACGGATATCTTGGGCCAAACCTCTCATTTTGCAAATAAGGATCAAGGGGTCTAGGTGTCTTTATAAGCAAAACTATGTCTCATGCATAGTGTTTGATGAATATATAAATACCTAGCACCATACCTTGAGTGCATTACTTTTAGTATCATATTTAGCAAAGACTGTTGAATGAAAGAATAAATGAAACTCATCTATGGAAGAGGGGCTAGAATATAGGTCATATGATTTCTCTATTAAAAAATTAAAAAACAAACAAATCTATTTTCTTGTCCTCTCATCCTTTGCTACATTGAAAAAAAAGAGAAAATAAAAGTAAATTATATGCAACATCTATGTCTAATTAAACAAAATGAATTACCTTATTGGCAACATACGAAAATAAACATCTCATCCTGTACCATGAGTCTGTCACCCTTTGTTGGGAGGCACAAAGTATGTTTTGTCCTTGATCTTCTGGAATCATGGAAAGTCATTTATCAATCATAGTTCTTACAACTTTCAAAGTTGTTTATTTTTACAACATTGTTAATGTATAAATTGTTCTAGTTCTACTCATAATTTTTCATGAGTTTATAAAGGTCTATGAAATTAATTTTTTATAATATTGATGTTATAGTATAAATTGTTCACACTAAATAAATTCATATGTCTTCCCATGTCTCTTTAAAATCAATGATTTCCTCATTTCTTAGAGCATAATAGTATTCTATCATATTTGTATACCATACATAACCTATTTAGCCATTCTCAATGAATGGCTATTCTTTTAGTTTCCAGTTTCTTTTTTTATTACCACAAAAAGAGCTGATCATGAACTTTTCTTCTATTTCTAGACCTCAAAGGTGATTTTTCCATCTTCTGTAATTTATTTATAATGTGTAATATGTATAATGTAATTTATTTATGCCATGTTCATTTGGAGTTTACCTTGGGTATTGGTTTAAGTCTAATTTCTTACATGTTCCAATCCAGTTTTCTCAGTAGTTTTTGCCAAATAATGAGTGAGTCTTTATCCAGATAACCAGAGTGTTTGCATTTATTGAACATTAGGGTACATGATATATTTGCTTCTATATTTTGTGTAATTAATCTGTCTTGGTAGATGGATTAAACCAGGTTGAGGTTAGTGACAAGCTATAAACCTGTTGGTGATATAGGGGCATGTCTGCCCCAAGCATGTGAAGACTTCTCCCTGTGGAATGGGTGATGAGAACAATTTGTTCCAATGGTCATGAAGGCGGCTGAGGTAGGCATTGTGGAGTGCTTAGAGCTTGGTAAAATGCCAAAGATGCCAAGGTCAGCCACTGCATATGGAGCTGTCACTAGTCATTCTGACTTATTTTGCCACTGGGCTTTGAAGACTCCGGAAAAGAGAGTGAGATTGACAATTTTGCACAACTTTGTCTCACTAAAATTGAATTCAAGTTAAGACACAACCCATCATGATGCCATTGATCTTTGAAAATGAAGGACATGGGGCATCTAGGTGGCTCTGTGGACTGAGAGCCAGGTGGAACAACAGAAGATCCTGGGTTCAAATCTGGCCTCAGACACTGCCTAGTTGTGTGACCCTGGCTAAGCCACTTAACTCCCTTTGCCCTAACCCTTACTGCTTTCCTGTCCTTCATTTTTTTAATATTCTGCAAGTTTGCTGAAGTTATTTTTTCAATTAATGTTTTAGTTGACTTGTTAGGGTTCTTTTTGGAAACCCTTACCTTCCGTCTTGGAATCAATATTTTTGATTCAAATATTGAATCAATATTGTGTGAATCAATATTGTGTGGGGAATGGCTGAACAAATTGTGGTATATGCTGGTGATGGAATATTATTGTGCTCAAAGGAATAATAAACTGGAGGAATTCCATGTGAACTGGAAAGACCTCCAGGAATTGATGCAGAGTGAAAGGAGCAGAGCCAGAAGAACATTGTACACAGAGAC
>NC_058131.1:478258690-478269386 GCF_016433145.1 Gracilinanus agilis | reverse complement strand
TTTTTCAACTACTTTTCATATTTTTTTAATCTAATGTTTATCTGAAGTTTTAGTGCTACATTAAATGAAGGGGAGTAATGAGCACTTTAAATTTAGATTTTATGGAAATAACAATGAAAATGACATCAAAAAATTTTAATGGCTTCTCTTTAGTTGCAAGAACCTGTTGCAAATATTTTCATTCATTTTATAGGGAAAAAGGACCTTGAGGGGAAGGAACTTATTTGAAAAAAAAAACTGGGGCCACTTTGGATTAATGGAAGGTCCATGATTTTTTTTACTGGTAAGGCATCTGATTGAAGAAGAAGATTCCAGAAATGTAACTGTGTCTGAATAGGCTGCTACACTTAAATCAGACAAGAGCACTAACCACCAAAGTTGAATGTTCACTGGAGAATTTCATTAGTTTATGATGTGGGAGATAATTGCTTCCTGGTTTAAATCTACATATTTTTAAACCCTTACCTTCCATCTTGGAAACAATACTATGTATTGGTTCTAGGCAGAAGAGTGGTAAGGGGTAGGCAATGGGGATTAAGTGACTTTACCAGGGTCACATAGCTAGGAAGTGTCTGAGGACAAATTTGAACCCAGGACCTCCTATCTCTAGGCTTGGCTCTCAATCCACTGAGCTACCCAGCTTCCTCTAAGTTAGTGAATTTTGACAGGATCCCATTATTAAATCTTGAAAGAAGATATTTCATGCCAGGCAGTGTTTATATTATGGAATCTTATAATCTTGGGGCTAGAAGGAGGTATTTTATTTATTATTGAATCCAAACCTTGTGTTGCACAATGGCAGAAACTAAGTTCCAAAGGAAGCAAGTAGTTTATTTTTTTCATTTCAATCAATCAATCAATTAATTAATTAATTAATGATTTCCCATGGTTCCAAGATTCATGTTCTCGCCCTGTCCTCCCTCCACTCCCCTCCTGTAGCCAATGCATAATTCCACTGGGTTTTACATGTGTCATTGACTAGGACCTATTTCTATATTATTGATATTTGCACTAGAGTGATCGTTTAGAGTCAATATCCCCAATCATATCCCCAGAAGATGAATCTTTCTGACTCCACGACCAGCACTCTCTCTACTGGTACCATTAGGATTGAGAGGACTTGGGTATCATTCTAGCTCTCTTCCTTACAACCTATGTGACCTTGGGCCAATCTTTTAACTCTCTGAACTTTCATTTTCTCATCTGCAAATGATGGAGATTGGAGATGATTGGAGAAATGGTCCTTGAGGCTCTTCTAAGCTTGTGATCAAGCTATGATGATAACATTTGATATCTTGGTTTATTTTATTTGAGGAGCTCAGAGAACTTTATGTTGACAGAACCCTGAATCTTCTATACAATATCTTGGATGAGTTAAGTAGGTGACCTATGGACATTGTCCACTCCACTTTGGTGGTTACTGAAGGTGAGGTTAGGTGAAAGGCTGGGGGAGTCAGCAGAGTACTTGAGAATTAGAACCAGACAATTAGTATGAAGGCCAGAGTGCGAGCTGCTGGGGTACGCTCTTCTTTTTGCAGAGAGATCTCTTTTGCTTACTTTAATGGCCCCACAGCAACGTCCATTTCCTCCCTGGTGACGGATGATGAGGATAATACCAATAGCTTGCATGTACGAAATATCTTAAGTCTGTTAAGTGTTTCTTTATAACAACTCTGCAAGCTAGGCAGAGCTATTGTTAGGCATAGCATACATATGAGGAAACTGAAACTCAGTGGAGTAAAAATATTTTGCCTTTCAAAGAGATAAATGTAAAAGTTTCAACAAGTTCACTAACTACAAGAATGAGAAGGCAACAGTTTTTATTTTTTTAAACCCATACCTTCTGTCTTAGAATCAACTGTGTACTGGTTCCAAGGCAGAAGAGTGGTAAGGGCTAAGGCAACAGGGATTAAGTGACTTGTCCAAGGTCACACAGCTAGAAATGTCTGAGGTCAGATTTGAACACAGGACCTCCCATCTCCAGGCCCTCTCAATCTACTGAGCCACTTAGCTGTCCCCAAGGAAACAGTTTTTAATGAAAAAAAAATTCAATGTTTTAGGAGCTACAAATTCAGTAGGAGTCAATGGAGTAGCCAACTCCTCCCAACTCCCACCCCCTGAAACTGATGTGATCTAGTTCCTTTAAGAAGTATAGTGCTCTGCTGTACTCTGTGCTGGTTGCATCATATTCAAAATACTGTGGTCATTCCTGGACACTTTCATTTCGGAAGGATATTGCTGAAGTGAAGGGTCTTCAGAGGAGAGAAAGAAAGATGGTGAATTGATCAAGCCTTATAAGCATCAGTTGAAGGAACCTGGAACATTTACCCTAGAGAAAAACAAGTAACTGAAAAGGGATCCTTCAAGTATTTAATAATAATGATGATGATGATGATGATAGTAATAGCTCTTATTTATATAGTACTTACTATGTGCCAGGTATGGTTTTAAGTGTTTTACAATTTTTATCTTATTTACTCCTCATAGTAATCCTATTGTCCCCATTTTACAGAGAGCTAGTGTCTGAGACTGGATTTGAACTTGGGTCTTCTTGACTCCAGGCTCAGTGATCTATTCACTACACCATCTAGTTGCCCCTTTTTTTGAAGAGTTGTTACATGGACTTTTGGCTTGTTTTGCTTGGTCTTTGGAGGCAAAATTGAGAGCAGTAGATTGGCATTGCAGAAAGGTAGACTATGGGTTGTTCTATGGGGAGACATCCTAGCCATTCGAGCTTTCCCAAAGTAGTGAGCTACTTTATGCAGTAGTGGGTTTCCCCTCATTAGAGATATTCCAGAAGAGGCTTGATGACCCCTTGCTTGTTATTTGTAGAGAGGATTCTTGCTCAGGTATAGGTTAGAAACCAATCAAGAAGTGTCTATGAAGTCTATATAACAGTCACTGAAGATGCAGAGATAAGAGTAAAAAAAAAGTTAGGGGGCAAGTGAGGTGGGTCAGTAGATTGAGAACCAGACCTAGAGATGGAAGGTACTGGGTTCAAATTTGAACTCAGACAATTCCTATCTGTGTGGCCTTGGGCAAGTCACTTAACTCCAATTCCTTAGCCGTCAAAGGTCTTCTGCTGAAGGTAAGGGTTAAAAAAAAATTAAAACAAAAAAGGAGGCATCTGGGTGGCTCAGTGGATTGAGAGTCAGGCCTAGAGATAGGAGGTCCTAGGTTCAAATGTGGATTCAGACATTTCCCAGCTGTGTGACCCTGGGCAAGTCACTTAACCGCCATTGCCTAGCCCTTACTGCTTTTCTGTCTTGGAATTCTAAGATGGAAGTTAAGGGTTAACAAAATGTAAAAAAATTTAAAAAATGTAAAACAATTCCTGCCTTCAGGGAACTTATATTCTATTTGGAGAGACTATCTATGTATAATAATAATGACAATTGCTAGCATTTATATGATGCCTTAAGGATTACAAAATGCTCTACAAATATCTCATTTTATTATCATAATGACCTGTATTATTCCCATTTTACACCTGAGGAAACTGTGGCAGCAGTAGACTTGTCTAGCATTCCATAGGTATTAACTATCTGAGGCTAGATTAAAATTTTGTATGTATGAATAGATATGTGTGTGTATATATATGTATATATACACATATGTATGTATATATCTTCCATCTTAGAAACAATACTGGTTCCAAGGCAGAAGAGCAGTAAGGGCTAGACCATGGGGGTCAAGTGACTTGCCCAGGGTCACACAGCTAGGAAGTGTCGGAGGCCGGATTTGAACCTAGGACCTCCCATCTCTAGGTCTGGCTCTCAATCCATTGAGCTACCCAGCTGCCCCATGAGCTTAGTCTTGAGGGAAACTAGCATTCTATTAGGTGTAGGTGAGAAGGGAGCACATTCCAAATATGGAGGACAGTTGCCACAAAGATACAGAAAAGGGAAATAGAAACCTGTGTGTAAGTGACAATAAGAAGGCCAGTCTGACCTACTGAAATGGTGGTTGTTGTCATTTAGTTGTGCCTGATTCTTTGTGACCCCGTGGACCATAACATCCATAGAGTTTTCTTGGTGAAGATACTGGAATGGGTTGCCATTTCTTTCTCCAGTGAATTAAAGCAAAGTTTAAAAGACTTGTGTGGGGTCACATAGTTTGTGAGTGTCTGAGGCCAGATTTGAAATCCAGTGTTCCTGACTCCAAGTGTGGCACTTTCCCAACTGTATACCTAGCTGCCCCATGATAGATTACTGGCTGGTTCTCAACAGCCAATTGTTAAATTTTCAGATCTTGGAAATGTGCAAATGCTACAAATCAGGACCTGTTTTATTGTTTTTTTGATTTCTTAGACTTAAGAAAGCAATAGAGAAAATATTAAGAAGCAAATGAAACTTGAAGGTGTGTCCTGCATACTTTTTTTTGAGAGCTGATTTTTAAATATTGACCAGCAAACCGTTGGAAAAGTCCCTACTCACTCTAATATCATATGATGATTTTTCCCTGCCAAATTACTCTTGCTATTCAATTTAACTGGATTTCATCTATTTGAACATTTGAGATGTTGAGGGGCAAACAATTTAATTTACTCTTTTTTTTAAACCCTTAACTTCTGTGTATTGGCTCCTTGGTGGAAGAGTGGTAAGGGTGGGCAATGGAGGTCAAGTGACTTGCCCAGGGTCACACAGCCGGGAAGTGTCTGAGGTCGGATTTGAACCCAGGACCTCCCATCTCTAGGCCTGACTCTCAATCCACTGAGCTACCCAGCTGCCCCAATTTAATTTACTCTTGATGCCAAGCCACCAGGCAGAGTTTCCAGTAATTCCAGTCTCCTTTTGCTCCTTTCTTTTTACTTACAAGTGCATAGGATACTGATTAGATGCCTGATTTATACTCTGAGTATTTCAGCCAGGAGTCTCAAGGGAGGTTGTAAAGGAATATATAGGGGTAGGTTCTCTGTGGTGGGGAAGAGGAAGGCAGGATCAGCATTAGAGAAATCTAGAATGTTAGCACTAAAAGGGACATTAGAGACATCTCAAGTGTTTCCTTCATTTTTATGGTTGAGAAAAAAAAAGGCCACGAGAGGTAAGAAGGTACCTCTCCATGAACCATCTCGGAGAAGGGCCAAGAGTCCAGGTGGACTATCGTCATTGTGAAAAGAAGTGATTGTGAATAAACTGGAAAAATAGAATGTTAATGTGAGACTAGGAAGTCTTAACACTTTCATTTTGTGCATCAGGAAATTGGAGCCCAGTTGAATGACTTGCAGAGGTCCCAGGGAGAGCAGTGGCAGATTAGAGATTGAGGACTTGGGTCTCATGATATCCAGTCTACTGTTCTTTCCACTACTGAATGTTGTGTTGTCTAGATTGGGCTTAAATTATTTGTTATCATTTAGTTGTGTCTGATTCTTCATGACCCCATTTGGGATTTTCTTGGTAAAGATCCTGGAGTGGTTCATATTTGCTTCTCCAGCTCATTTTTACAAATGAGGAAAAGACAAAGAATTATATGACTCGCTTAGTATCATAGAGCCAGTAAGTGTCTGAGGCCATATTTGAACCCAGGAAGATGAGTCTTCCAGACTTCAGGCCTGGCACTCTACTGCATTTTTGCCTACACGGCTAAATTAGGGAATGTTTTAAATGCTAGGTTGATGAGTTTATTATTATCTTAAGAGTGTTTGTCTTTTTTTTTTTTTTAAGTTCCATAGGCCATTGGGGTCCAGTTGTGATTTTGGCAATATGTTTCTATATGACTTAGGACAAGACTATTTAACCTCTCTAGATCCCAATTTCATTTCTGTAAAATAGGGTAGTTAGAGAATAATACAAAAGAAAGGTCACATTTGTGTCATTTTTGCGTGACTACCAAAGGCCTTTCTTCTTTTAAAAAAAATTACCTTTCATCTTAGAATCAATACTGGGTATTGGTGCCAAGGCAAAAGAGCAGTAAAGATTAGGCAATTGGATTTAAGTGACCTGCCCAAGGTCACACAGCTAGGAAGTGTCTGATGTCAGATTTGAACCCAGGACCTCTCATCTCCAAGACTGTCTCTCTATCCTTTAAGCTATCTAGCTGCCCCACAAAGGAGTCTCTTCATAGCAGCCTTGTTTTGGTAGGCTGGGCATGTCATATAAACTCCATTTTAAGGTGAGGAAAAGGAAGCTGATTGAAGTTGAATGACTTGCTCATAAGTTGTATGCCTACTAAGTGTTGGAGTTGGAATTCAGATCCAAGTCTGTTGTTTTTATGCTTCATGCTCATTGAATTTCATTTTCTCCATTTCTTTCTCTAAAATTCCATGGGTTGGGGCAGCTGGGTGACTTAGTGGATAGAGATCCAGGCCTAGAGACAGGAGGCCCTCCTGGGTTCAAATCTGGTCTTAGATACTTCCTAGCTATGTGACCCTGGGCAAGTCACTTAACCTCTATTGCCTAGCCTTTACCACTCTTCTGCCTTGGAACCAGTACACAATATTAATTCTAAGATGGAAAGTAAGGGTTTAAAAATTTTATGGGTTGTGTTTGTATTTCTATACATGCATTCACATCTAGATTGTGATGAAGGCAGCTGGACCTTGCTGACTGTTAGATTTGCTGTCCTACATAAATGTCTATTCTTGCCATACCCTGAGCCAGCACTGTATGCAAGTTACACAAGTGAGGGAAGAGGTCATGCGATTATTCCAAAGGTTCTTAACTAGAGGGTCTGTAATCTTAAAAAAATACAAATATATATTTATATGTGTCACTATTTCCCTTTGTACTTTCATGTATTTTATTTTATACATTAAAACTTCTATTTTGTTAAAGGATCCATAAATTTCAACAGACTGCCAAGGGAGTCCATGGCACAAAAAAGACAAAGAACCCAACTTAGTCTGTATTGGAAATCTATGATTTTTCTGTATAGGCTAATGTGAGGTGTTTGGTTTACGGGACATATTTGTCCATTATTTTGGGGTCAGCTGTGATCTGATGAAGGTGGTTACAAAGAATACAGAGAAAATTTCCCTTTCAATGTCTCTGATGCCTTGTCTGGGGATTTTCCTAAATTCCTTTGTTATCATATCAACTGGGGAAGGAGAAACCCGGAGAAATCAGTATTTCATTTTGGATCCATTTAATCCTGACATAGAAAGTTTTTAACCAAACAGGACTTTACTGAAGCTATAGCAAAGGCCTCGAATACCCCTGTCCCTCTCCTGTTTAGGTTAGATTTTCCCAGAGAAGGCTGAGCTAGATTTGAGATTTTGGAAAAGGGACTTTTTTAGTTAGTCTTAGGAAAGATATTGCCAGAGGGAGGCAGTTGGGTGTATGATAGGGGAGGAATTTGATCTCTCACTGGGGACATTCCCAGAGCAAAGGGAGTCATGCCAGGTGCAGTTGTGGACCATCTGGTGTTGGCCACACCCAATTAGCCAGAAAAGCAGAGAGACCTTCTATTCTGTTCCAATCAAGGGTCTTTGGACTGAGTCTTCTCTTAGCTCCTCTCTTCTGGCTCATTGTATTCCACAATGGTTCATGGAGCTTTCCAGCAGTAAAACATGGGTTAACCTTGCAAGTTGGGGAGATTTTTCTGGGCTGGATCCACAATAATGGATCCCACTCCTACTCTCCTAAGGTGTACTTACATACCTTTGTTATTCTTTGGCATTTACCTTTGTCTCATGGTCTTAGACACTTCTGTGTGTGCCTGCCCATGGGTGTCAGTTTCTTTCCCTAAATTTATCTCTGTGGTATTCTAAGAAAACTTTCTTGCTTTTCCTCAGATCATTTGGTACTCATTTAGCCATCCCTTTACGAATTCCAAGTGACATCCAAGTGAGAATATTTATCTCCAAGTCTCTCTCCTCTCCTGGTTCTTTTCTTATGCTGAATCAGTTCTTTTCTAGCAGATCAACACTAGTGAAAAGTGGAACCATGGGGATAAGAAGTGGGGTTGGTTGTCGCTGCTTTCTTCCCATTGTGCCTCATTCCTATAAGCCCTGCCTTCTAACACATATCCATAAGGAAGCAAAACAAAATAATAATTTGGACATATCTGTGAATGTGTGACTCGAGTTCTTTAATGGAAGGTATATGACCTTCATACCTTGTTGGGCATATTGCAGAGGGGATTCTTGTTTATGTATGAGTTGGACAAAATAGCCCTTGGGGTTCATTCCAACTCCAAGATTCTGTGACTTCCAGAGGGATATCCTTTCAGAGGCTTTAACTTAGATCAGGGAGAGGCAAGGGAGGAGGTCGCTACTTGCTCATAGTACCACAATCGGCAGTACTTCCCAAGGTTCTCTTCCTAAATCCTACCTTACCCCCAGTTCCATTTTGCTGTTTGAAAGCCCCACTTTGCTTGAGAGCAGATAATTGGTCTTGGATACCCTAATAGCATTGACCTGATGGAAAATTATGAAGGAAGTAATGCCTGTGGAAATGTCAGATACTGCGGTAAGTTCATAGTGCATATATTTTTAGTCAAGCAAGCTTCCCAGCAACCTTTATAGCTCATCCTGTAGATGGCCACCAAAGAAATTCAGGGCTGTAGATTGTGTGCTTGACCTTCCTATGGAGATAATTGGAAATGCTGGCAGGAAATAGGCCTGACTGATGGGAGCTCAGAAGAGATGCCATATTTTTACAGATATAGTAGTAGTATGAAGTTATTGCCACATAGGAGGACTGGCAATAGGGGTTTTCCTTGTGACTCTACCCCTCATTTCCTTTCTGAATCTGTTATGGGGTACTTAGTTCTTGCAGCTATCATACATGCTATCCTTAAGTGAAGGTCCCAAATAGAAAGATTCTAAGGAGATGAGGGGGTAGATGCTAGAGTGCTTCATCTTTTTGGTTCTTTTAGAAATGATCAATGAGGGCAGATATGGTGACTTAGTGGATAAGAGCCAGGCCTGGAGAGAGGAGGTTCAAATCTGACCTCAGATACCTCCTAGCTGTGTGACCCTGGGCAAATTGCTTGACCTCCATTGCCTAGCCCTTACTACTCTTCTGACTTGGAACCAGTATTCAGTATTGATTCCAAGGCATAAGGTAAGAGTTTAAAAAAAGATGATCATTGAGAAGAGGAAAGAGGTCTCTGACTACTATAAACTGTCAGAATGGAATAGTTTTTAGTTTGTGTCTCTTGTTCAGTTGCATCGCCACACACATTCTATTCATATAAAACAAGGAGACACATTTCTTGAGGGCAGAGTCCAAATTCCTTCTGCCTGCATAAGTTAAAACTAACACACAAGGTGAAAATGAATATACTAAGTGATAATAAAAAAAATGGAGCTCCTTGAGGGAGCCTTCACTTGTTGGATAGGGAAATGGAAAACTTTACCTCCCAGATTCTCATCTATCCTGGATCTACAGATTACTAGATGTCTTACCATAGGCAATCCACTTAGCTTCTCAAGTTTCAGTTTCCTCTTCTGTAAAATGGGGGGCAATAATATTTGTCTTACCTATCTCTTAAGGCCATAGGAAGGAAAGTGATTTGTAAAGCTTGAAGCTCTTTAAGAATGTGAATTTTGCCTTGAAGAACTGATTTTAAATGTTTTTGTCTTTGTGATACATTTTGGAACTAGCAAGGACTTTAGAGATCAGTTAATTCGATTCCCAAAGGATGAGGAAACTGAGTCCTAGAGAATTTAAGTGACTTACTTAAGAGCACACAGCTATTTAATGATAGAATCAGGTTGAGAACTATGCTATCCTGTGCCCTAGTATTTTATGATTTCAATCACACCTAGGTCTGTCTTATCTGCACCCTCAAATGCAAGAATTTTCATTACACATTCTTGCTGACCCTAAAGAATAGTAATTGAAGTAGCATATTAATCCTTTGCACTTGGATTATGTTGATCAAAAAATTCTAGATGATATCTTTTTGTTTTCATATCCCTTGAGTTTTTCAAAGTATCTTTTTTCTTCCTTCCAAAGAACTACCCCTTATAACAATAAAATAAAAAAGAAATGGGAAACATTATATCAAAATGAATCAATATATAGGACAAAAATCTGACATTATGTGTTTTATGCCATAACCTCCTACTTTGCAAAAAATCAGGGGAGGAAGACAACTCAGTTTGAAAATTCTTCCTCCTTTGTGATCTCTCTTTTAAAGTTTTATTAATGTGTCTTGTTATAAACATTTGCAGATTAGTCCCACTTTGGAAGAGGTCTCTTATAGCAAAGTAAAACAATCAGGTAGATAAAGCCATTTGAGAATGTGTAACTTTTTTTTTTATAACCAGACCTCATGTAGGCATTGTGTGGCTTGTTTTTCAGCATACACACTTCTATACCCTTGGCTCTGTGGCTCATTGACACACTGCAGGAAAACGAGCAGCAGGTGTAGAGTCCAATCCCCAGTAAAAGTACCCATCTCTATCAACTGAGAAGTGTGAAGATACTACTTAAGAATATAAAAATATATGTTGTAACTTTGTTTTCTGTGTTTTAGACTGGTCCTATCACTTAGTAGCTGTCTCACTGATCAGGTCACTTATTTTTTTATGAGACTCAGAATTCTTAAATGAAAGATGGGGATAATAATCATTGCTACTTACCTCCCAGAAAGATGTTTGCAAGATTAAGGATATAGGACAGCAGCTATTTTTGGTCCCTTTAGAAACAATCATAGAGATCAGCAGAGGTCTCAGACTTTCATATTCTTTTTCATATTCATATTCATATTCATATTCATATTCATATTCATATTCATATTCATATTC
>NC_058131.1:478212088-478255705 GCF_016433145.1 Gracilinanus agilis | reverse complement strand
ACTCTTTCCTTCCTTCCTTCCTTCCTTCCTTCCTTCCTTCCTTCCTTCCTTCCTTCTGCCTTTTTAATAAATACTTAAGAGCTATAGCTTAATTCTGTAGTAGATGTATCATTTTTATTTTATTTTTTTTTTTTTGCATTTTAGTTAGTTTATTTAAACTTATTATGGAACATTAGTATGGCTAAATTTTCTTAGCAACTGCTTATGCTAATTTAATTGTAAAAGCTGTAAAATTTTAAGTCAGATCCTGTAAACTCCCATTAGCATTATTTGTCTAATCATTTTCATTCATTTTTCTTTTTATATGATCCTAATTAATGTATACTCATTTCTTCTGCTTCTTCTAACCTCTTTTAGTTATTTAATAAAGATCTTTTCACATTTCTTTATATTCTTCTTTCTTGTTGGTCTTAATGATGCCATTGTGATAACCTTTCCTCTTGTTGGACATTTAAGTTGTCTCTAGTTTTTTGCTACCATGGATAATGTTGTCATAAAAAGACGGAAATGGATAGCTCTTTGTTTTTGATAGCACTTTCAGATTTTATTTGCAACAATGGAATTATTGGGTCAAATGGTTTAATTATTTTGACAACTATTGCTGTTCTATTCCCAGATTGTGTTCTGAAGAGTCTGAAAGTTTGCAATTCTATCATCAATGAATATTTCATTTTCCTACAACCCGATTTATCTTGATTTTCCTTGCTTTTCTCTATCCTTTTGATAACTGGGTGAAGTGATCTCTCAAAGCTACTTTAATTCACATCTTTTTTGATTATGAATGAGCTTGCATTTTTTTTCAATATTTGGCTATTATTAACTTAGACATGAAAGAGAGAAAGATATTTGTGTTTTGGAAATACCACAGATGCTTGCTCATATATTCATTCAATAAATATTTATTGAACACTTAACTATTTGCATATATAATAACACTCTATGAGATGCTTTGGAGATCCAGATCCCCAAGACTCAGTGCCTGTCGTCAAGGAAATCTAGTAGTTAGGAGATAAGACATACGTATAAATGACTATAAGCAAGATAGTACAATAAGTACATTATGTATAGTATGACCAAAATGTTATAGTGGATGATGGAATAGTTTATGGTGGGTAAAAATAAGGAGAACTAAATTAATTTTTACTGCTTATATGCCATCCAAGGAAGAGAGTCTGCTAAACCTTTTTAATGGTTAATATTTATATTGACTTGCTGGGTGGTGGTGAAAAGTTAGCTCTTAATTGTCAGTGCTAATGAAGGTGAACATTTCTGTAGTTGATTCTAGATAATAAAATAATTTATTATTTACTTTGGAATGTATTATACTTTTTACAACATCTTGCCCAACTAAAAGTTCTTTACTTATATTAATCATAAAATTAATTTCATTCTTGATGATATATGAACAAATAGCAAGTAGAATGGCTTAGAACTGACCTGGGGAGCAAAAGAAATCTAGGCTGGCAATAGAATAATATGCCATGTAAATAAGTATAACTGAATATAGACGTATATTACTTATGTTTCTCATCTTAAAATTTTTTTGAGAAAGTTGTACTTCATAGTCAAGGATTACCTGAAATCTTAGATTTCTTGATTCTTTAAGTGCTTCCTATGACATGTACTTCAATGTATTTTTAAAAAACCCTTACCTTTTGTTCTAGAATTGATACTAAGTATTGGTTCAAAGGCAGAAGAGCAGTAAAGGCTAGGTGATAGAGATTAAGTGACTTGTCCAGGGTCACAGAGCTAGGAAGTATCTGAGGTCAAATTTGAACCCATGACCTCCCATCTCTAGTAGTATTCCATCTACTGAGTCACCTGGGTGCCTCTTCAATGTATTTTTTAAAACCATGATTCTGATTGTGTGAATGTTCCATCATGTAGGTAGCGGCCTTTCTGTGTCTGAGTAGATGGATTAATGAGTTTCAGTGGCCAGAAAAGAAAAAAATCAGTCACTTGGTGGTAAAACCTTCTAGTGATGAACCTCTATATTTAGCTGATTTAGTGCTCAGCTGTCAGAGTCTATCACCAGGTCTTGACTTGAAGACTTTGCAGCTTAGTAGGACTCTGCTAGATCCCACAGACTTTTGGCACAGTCTCCAAAAATCCAGGGTTACTTGCATTCTTGAACCATTGGGTTGAACTTTAGTGGAGAGTTTTGCACATTAGTAAGTGCTTAATGAATGTTTATTGATTTGGGTTTGACTTGGAAATATGTGGTCATGTTTCAGAAAGCAAGATAGAAACTTCATTACTTGGTGTGATCTTTTGTTTTTTTGTTTTATGAACATATTTTGTTTTTACTTGACATTCCTTCCAGTATCTAGTGAGCCTTTCCTAGTAATGAACATTAAAAAAAGAAAAAGAACAGTCAACAAAACCAACTGACACACTGACCTTTCTTTAGAGCATATGCAATATTTCGCATCCCAAATCCTCTACTTCTTCAAGAAAAGGAGGGAGGTACATTTTCTCAACTCTTTTTGCACCTAGATTAATCATTATAATTAAGCAGCACTGAATTTTATTTTACTGTTCTTTTCATTTACACTGCTATAATTATGGTATAAATCGTTTTCTTGGTTCTACTTTACTTCATTCTACATTAGTTCATATAAATTTTGTTTCTCTGAATTTTTTACATTCATCATTCTTACAGTGCAGTAATATTCTATTACAATCATCTACAACAATTTATTTAACCATTACCCAATCAGTTATTTTAGTTAGTTTTTTTTTTTTTGTGGTAGCAATGTAGGGAACCTTTTCTTATCTTTTTTCTTTTACATATGCCTTCTTTAGAAAGTTTTTCCTACTTCCTCTTAATGCTAGTGCCTTCCTTAAATTGACTGTCTCCAGTTTATTTTTTAATATAGTGTCTTGTACACATAGTTATTTGCATATTTGCTTCTTTATTAAAACGGTGAATTCCTCGAGGGCAGTGCTGTCTTTTGCCTTTTTTTTTATACATATGTATATCTCCAGCACTTAGCACAGTGCTTGGCACATCAGAAGTATTTAATTTTTCTTCAATAGGAGGTACTTAATAAATATTTCTTGCCTGATCTGCAATGAAAGTGTGTCATAAGAAGAGTGAGTCAGGAAAGTTGGAGAATTTGGTTTAGGAGTCAGGAGAGTTGGGTTCAAGTCTAGTCTTTCTTTGGTCATTTATTAGCTGTGTGATCCTTGGGAAATGTTAGGAATGGGCATGACTCAGATAAGTTTGGTGTTGGAATGAAATGAGACACTTGTAGGCCATTAAACAGTTAACAAAAGTCAGTTTACTTAGTCCTAACTAGAAAAGATATTCAACAAAGAAGTACCCAGCTTGGGTAGATGTGGGAACTCTTTTCATCTACATATAGAAGTGGGTCTGGTCTCCAGGGCATGGTGTAGTAATTTTCTTGTTTTGAGACAGGTATCAAGTCTGATGTTTCATGATCCCTCCTGGGTAGCACTTAAAAAATTATCTTTAGGTGATCAAGAAGCCATTTTATTCCTTTTAAGGAAAAACAAGTCTAATTCATCTTTGTCAGAGGGATGATCCTATTACAACAAGTCTCTTAACCTTCCTGAGCCTCAGTCTACTCATTTTCAAAATGGGAATAAAAATAGCACCTACTTCACATGGTTGTTGTGAGATTTAAGTGAAATAATGTATGCAAAGCATATATTTGCAAACCTTTAAGTGTTATGGGACAAATTACTTTACTTCTCTAGGATAATTTCCTCATTTTTAAGATAAGTGTGTTAAACTGTGTGATTTCTAAGGTCCTTTTCAGGACCTTTCTAGCTCCTGTGACATATGGAATAATATCAATTTACTCTAATGGACCTGTATTCTATCCTTGGATCTACCACTCACTGTCTGGCCACTGGTCAATACATGGCCTTGGGCAAATCACTTTATCTTGGCCTTAATTTTCTTCTCTAAACTTTGTAAAATAAGGTGGCTGTGGAACTAGATGATTTCTAAATTTGTACTCGTCTCTGAGATTCCATGATTCTACTGAATGTAGTTAGTGGGACACATGGTAACAAGATTCTGACTGCTATCTGGTGTGTAGAGAGAGATAGTAGGTGAATATAGCACATGATAGCTATTTGAAACCTAAGTACGGGAGGATTTCCTATCGTAATAACCATCCTATGATGGAGTTTCCTCTTAGTGTGGGAACTGGACTAGGAAACTTGGCTATAGTGATCAAAACACTCGGCCTTAGGTATGAATCCAATCGGTGTCAAAGCCTAGATTAGCATTTAGCCCTTGATTCCCAGACCAGGGTGGACGCTACTAGTTAATGTTACTGTTTCATCCCTATGTGGCTTACAGCTCCTACAAGGACATAGTTGGGGATCAGGGTTTTCCACTAGGACTTTGTCCCTAGAGTATAAATCACATCAATAGTGGGTCTGGCTTTGGCCATGTGTAATCCTCAATGCCATAAATGCCAACTCTCTGTGAGGAAAAATCTACTTTGTTTTTTTTAGAAAGAAAAGCATTAATCACTTCTAACTTTGTTGTACAAAAATATGTCCAGATATCAGTGTTAAAAGGGGAAACAGGAGATCACAGATTTAAAAAAAAGTCTAAGATCTTTATACAAAGTTCTATTTTTTTCTTTATTCTTTATTCTTTAAGAGGACTCTTTGTTTAGGAGAAGGCACACAGGTCAATAAATTGGGTCTATGGAATGATGTACATTGTTAATGTGAGAAAAACCCAAGCATCCCATGAAATAATGTTTTAGGCTGCTTTTGTATACATTAATAATCTCTCTCTTTCATTCACAAATATTACATTAATTTAAAACAGAAACTGACATTTGCATAGAACTTTAATACTTTAAAAATACTTTATACATGTAAAGCCTATACCAGGCCCCCTTATCTGAGTAACTATTATTTTTCACCTGGGCTTGGGATGATGAGAATGATGATTCATTGGTTATTGGTATTGGTAAAGATATTTCTGATGGTTGTCCTTCCTTCCTCCTGGGCATCTGGAAGAATGCCCACTTGCTGCAGGAATGAAGTTGCATGAGAGGTCAAGTAAGTGAGAAGAATTAGTCCTTCTGATGTTAGGTGAAAGCCTTTGAGACCTGGGATTTCCTCATTCTCAAAATGGAAATAGATAGAACTGAGGTTTCCTTTTCACTGTGTGGGTGAGCAGCAGCTGACTTTGGGATTGAGGATTGCTGGATGGTAGCAGCTAGAGGCCACGGTTTCTCAAGACTTTTACAAGTGGGGTTAAGGAAAAATAGCTAAAATGAGTGTTTCAGAGGCAACCTAGACACAGAGGGACTGGATTATGATGGAGAGAAAAGGTCTCGATTACCTTCAAATTGTCAGCAATTATGAATACCAGTGAATTGGTTAGCCCAGGGAAGAAATATCTCCCTCTCCATAATTCCTTTACCATCTGTTTATATCCCATGACCTAGATCTGGTGTACTGGACACTTCCTCCTTATCCCATTTTCCCACCTGTGGGTTATTTCCATTTAGGAATTCCCTGGTTGTATTACAAGACTTGGGAGAGTAAGCAGGGGGAGTTTTAAGAGATAGAAGACTAGATGTAGAGACATTTAACACCCCCCCTTCATTTTCTCTATGTTCAATAAATAGGGTATGGGGGTAGTAGGAGGTTACTGAGAGGAGAGTCATTTGAACTGAGATGAGTTTCAGATGTAGATATTCTGTATGGTCATCCTCTAGCTAAATTCCAATCCAGCCCATTTGGATTAATCAACTCATTATGGCTGCTTGTAGCCTTGGTCAACTGCAGTGGGGGAACCACTTAAGTGGTTGTAGTCTGAGGGCTCTCTGGAGGTAAGAAGGGATTTTGAAACCTGTTAGATGGCCTGAATAGAGAGTTAGTGGACAAATCATATATTACACTCCCTCATGGGATGATTGGAATAGTGGCACACTGCCTTTCTTCTATGGAAGGAGGTACCTGAGTCAGTTTGGTCTGTTGGAAAATTGGAATTGAGACTCAGCAACAATGTGACTTGCCCATGGGGCACTAAACAACTAAATGTCAAAGATAGAATTTGAATCCAGGACCTTCTCTCATCATATTCAGTATTCTATCTGCTATGCCATACAGACTCTCAAAGACTGGATTGAGAATATGATGGAAACTATAAGAATGTAACACAAAGCCAGACATTTTGGAACCTGGAGAGTTAGAACACGGAGGAGGTGGATCCAGTGACAGTTGGCAGGAGCAAGGACTCCTGGGACTGAAGATCCAACTGAAGGAGCTTTGGGGTTTTTTAGCCAAGGGGGAGGAGGTTGTTTGTGGCTGTGTGACCCTCGAAGTGAGCCTGGGAGGTTTTCCTCAGACTTACAAAGAAGATGTACCATTTCTCCCAATCTATATTGGTTCCTGAAGTACACTTGAATATTTAACAACAGATTCATTAGTGTTGACAGGGGTGCCTGGACTTCTGTGGGGAGCTGACCCCAGGACCCCATTTTGCCTTGGTCTTTGTCCCTCAATATTCTCTCTGAGTTTTAATAACAAATCTTAGATATAGTAAAACTATCTGGGGATTTGGGCCAGAGAAGCTGTGATAGGAGAACACAGAGTATTTCTGTGGGTACCTTACACAATCATGGACTGAGGGGACTTAGGGAATCACCTCTGTACCCTCTTCCCAGTGAACCCTGTTTCCAATTCCCTTGCTACCAGTTCTCTAAAATAAACCCCTTTAGTTCCTTTTGCCAGATCAGTGTGTATTTCATCCGTGAGAGGCAGTGTGAAGGGAGTTGAAGGAAGGAAGGCAAGTTGACCACCATTTTAAGCCTGACCTCCAGCTGAGAAATAGGGGAAAGCTTCTGTTTGCCTTGCCTGGCACCAACATCTTATCGGGGTTACATTCATTTCCCTTTGTAGGGATAACATCCCTTCAACATCCACACCTGGCACGTGTAACAGGGGTCCCCCATTTTCCTCTGGGTGGTTGAGAGGGAGACATGGTCTTTATACATCTCCTAGGGGGTTACCAACTACACCCCAAACCTCCTAATTACCCCCTTCTTACAAAACTAAAAGCAATATTTTACAAGATAATTTCCCAAGTACCTGGTAAAAGAAACCACACCAGTAGAATCTTCAGAGTTTGTGAGTCTGATGGATTTTCATTTTCTGGGATGGACAGATCTGAACTCAATTCAATTCAACAGGCATTTATTAAGTAGCTAATATATACCTAGTATTATACTAGGTACCAGATATACAAAGAACCCCACTCCCCCCAAATATCCAAATATCTCTGTAATTAAGGAGCATATATTTTATTCCTTATTCTTGTATATTCTCCAAGGGGCTCCTTGTTTAGCAGAAGGCACATAGGTCAAGGAACTGGGAACCTTGGAGTCATGAGCACCACTAAAATGGGAAATCCAAGTGTCTCATGCAATAATGTTTTTGGTTGTTTTTGGATGCACAGTAAAACTAACTTTTCCAACTTCTTTTCTTTTCGAGAACCTCTGAGTCATCTTCCCTTTAGCTGCAATTTCCCTTCATCATTCTTACTGTGAGAATGCTGAGATCAATATGATTCAGTTTCCCAGTTTGTTGGTTATTGAGCCAACATTAATATAGAGTCCTGATAGCCAGGTTAATGTTAGAGATGGTCCCAAATGGTACTATTTAGTTCCCTTTGTCCCTTTTCCCATAACTCTACCATTATCTAAGGCAGCATGAAAAGGTGGCTGCACAGAACCAAGGCTCCTTTTGTATTTTTCTTTGTTTCATGTTTTGCCATGACCAAAGAATTCATTACTCAGTGCCATTCTACTTGTGAGGAGCCTCTCCATATTTAGATAGGCTGATCTTTGGCAAGCAGACTCAATTTGTTGCTGGACATTGTTTGATTTCTTTTTAATATGGTAGAATGTGCCAGAGTCTGTGTTCTAATGGCATAAACCTTGAGAGCCTAATATCACTTTTAGTCTTCAATGAGGTGTGGAGGATAGATATTTTCCCTAAATATAATCTTATTTGATTCAGTCGATAATTCTAACCTGATGAGATTGTTCTGCAGATGAGAAAACTGAGGCCAGAGAGATAAGTAATTTGACCTGTTGGTCTTGTTCATGGTCCCAGAGGGAGTTAGTGGAAGAGTCAGGACCAGACTGAAATTCCTAGTTCAGTGTTCTTTTCACTAAAGAGGTTGACTCCTAAGACTTCTAGGACAACTCCAAGCTGTTAGAGTACACCAAGGGCAGGGATTCTTTTATTTTTCTCTTTACTAGTGGAGCTCCTCATCTTTGGACGTTCTTAGTTACCCAGCTGGTGATTTGTCCAGGAATTCTTTGTGAAGGTCTGCCTAATGCTTCCTCCTTGTTCTCTTTATGTGAGGGCCAGGAGGAGTGAAAACATGAAGTGATGGTAGAGATAAAATTGCTATATGCTTGTTTGGTCTTTCTGTCTAGAAATTCTTGACATCTTTATTATAAAAACAGATTTTTTTCCTTTCTCTTCCCCTTCCCCTCCTCCTCTCCCCTTTCTCCCTCTCCTCCCTTTTCTCTCCCCCCTTCTCTCTTGTCTCTGTCTCTCTCTTTCTGTGTCTCTGTCTGTCTCTGTCTGTCTGTCTCTTTGTCTCTCTCATATTTCTGAATTTTGTAGCAAGAGCTCTTTAATCAGGAGGATCATAGGATTGTAGACTTAGATCTGAAAGGGACCTTAGAGGCCACTGAGCTCATTCCCTTCATTTTATAGATGAGAAACTGAGGCCAAGACAGATGAAATGTTTTGTCCAAATTCATCCAGATAGTAAATAGCAGAAAAGGGATTTTTAACCCTTTGACTCTAAATCCTGTGCTCTTTGCACTGTATTATCCTACTTTTGTTGAGGGACAAACTGCTACATTTCTCTAAAATTTGTTGAAGTGAGAAATGAGAATCTGCCAGAAAGTGGGCCTTATATTATAGAATCCCAGGACTGAGAAAAAGAAGTAAAATTGTCCTATTTTAGTTTATTCTCCTCTTCTGCCTTCACAGAATAACCCTGAGTCATTACAGAGGTAGGGAACAAACATTTATTAAGTGCCTGCTATGTTCCAGGCAATGTATTAAAAGTCTTACAAATATCACTCTAGTTCATTCTCACAACAATCCTGGAAGACAGGTGCTTTTATTTTCCCTGTTTTACAGAGGAGGAAACTGAGGCAGATGGCGGTTCACTGCCTTGCCTGGGATCATACTGCTAATAAGTGTCTGAGACTGGATCTGAATTTCCTGACAGTGGGCCCAGATCTCTTTATCTACTGAGCTACTTAGCTAGCTGACCTTAGTGTTCTCTCTCCTAATTTTCAGAACTTTCCTTTAGGGCACTCCATTATTACCTTAGATTCATAAATTTAGAGCTGGAAGCAGTTTAGTGATAATCTAGCCCAGCCTCTTCATTTTACTGTGAGGAAACTAATGCCTGGGGATATTAATTGACTTGACAAAAGTCCCATAGCAACAACAGTGAGATTAAAATCCAGGTCCTATGACTACAAATCCAGTGTTCTTTCCCTGGCACCACAGGTTAGTTATGTTTTTGCCATCTGTTTGGTATTCCTTTCCCCCCACTTCTTCAAGACATATTATTTTATTTTTGGATTTGGTGAGTGGGGAAATTCTATTGATTTCTCATATTAACCTTGAGTCATCCTATGTGTTATTTGGACCCAACATTTATTTATTTATTTATTTATTTATACCAAATGCCCATCTTTAATGGAGATTTGCATTTTTGAGACTTTAAAGAAAATCAGTAAGAATTTATTAAATAATTACTATATGCCAGGCACTGTGGATCCAAGCATTGTAGATATAAATATGAGCAAAAAACAAAAGATAGCCCTTGCCCTCAAGGAGCTTATATTCTAATGGGTGAAGACAACACATAAAAGAAAGCTAAAAAGGAGGCTCTGGGATGGTGGTGTAGTGAGTGAATGAAGTGCTTGGCTGTGAGGCATGATGGAGAAGTCCAGAGTGCAATGTGGTGAGAAATTAAGAGATGGCTGGCCTGGGAGGTTCGGAGAGAAGATGTCCAGTCAGAGGGAGGGACCTTGGGGCAAAGGATATTTCTGATGTATGAGTTCTAGGACAGAAGTGATCTTCTAGGATCACAGGATGGAGATGGTTAGAGTGCATTCTGGTGAGAAATAAAAGAGATTGCTGGCCTAAAGCCCTCCTTAAATGAAGAAGGAACCAATTAGGATAAAAATTTCAAACTCTGTAATTGCAGAAATGTGAGTATGAAGCCTATCCTTATTTTTTGAGTGTATCAAGAGCTCTTTTGGGTCTAAGTGTTATGTAAGCAATTAGCCAATACCATGGGAGATTCTCAAGTAAAAGATATTAATTGGGGCAGCTAGGTAGCACAGTGGATAGACTTTGGAGTGGGGAGAACCTGGGTTCAAATCTGGTCTCAGATATTTCCTTGTTATGTGACCCTGGGCAAGTCACTTAACTTTGCTTAGCCCTGGCCCTTTTGGGTTAGAATTGATACTGACAGAAAATAAAGTTTTTTAAGCAAAAGACATTAAGTGCTATATCAATCAAATAAAGGCATCAAGAAAAATGTGGGCTGAACCTGATAGCTCCCTAGATGAGTGAGGCCCCATTTAAAACCATATAGTTTAAAATGATTCCTCTTCTAATGGGGTGCTTTGTGGAAGGACAAATTGGGCAGGGATAGCTTCCAATCCCTCTATTTTCTGCAGTACTGTTGGGACTCAATTATTGTTAGAAGTAATGGTAGTATTCTGATTCTAGGAGCATTTTGGGGTGGGGGTTGGAGTTGGGGAATAGCATAGGGCCAGTAATATGCAACTAAGGTCATGAGGGCACAGCTCTGAACTATTCTTTCCTGTGGTAGATCAGGGCCAAGGCTGATGGGTAGCCTATTTTAAGATGTGCAATAACAGAGCTGGGTGTGGGTATGATTTGGTGCTTGTGTTTTCTCCCCAAGGATATCTGTCTGGGTGACCTGCTGCTTCCCAATCCCGGGAATGCCTTTTATTTATTCTTTCATAAGTAACTATTTTTAAAAATATATAACATTTATTAGATTATTCACTTACAAAAATGAATAATTTGGAAATACATTTTGTGTGATAATACATCTATAACCCAGATCGAATTGCTTACCAGCTCTAGGAGGGGGGAGGGAGGAAGGGAAGGAGATAATTTGGATCATATAACTTCAGAAAACTCATGTGGAAATGTGTTATCAAAATTAATAAAGAAAAAAGAAAAAATATAGCAATATAATATGTAACATAACAATAATATAATATGTGTGATTTGTTATAAATATGTAACAAATTATAATAAATATGCTTATCCAAGAGAAACAAATTCTCACATTAGTCATGCCCAGAAATCTAGGTCTCATTCCCTTTTTCTGCCCTTCCTCCCACCCAAGATGGGAGGTAATATGATATAGGTTGTACAAATATTATCATATAAAACATATTTCCCTGTTCATCATGTTGGGAAACAAGACGCATATTACTTACATTAGAGAAAAATTCATGGAGGAAATAAAGTGAAGAATGGTATGCTTCAATCTGAATTTGGACTCTGTCTGTTCCTTCTATGGTGGTGCCTTTTTGATCATCTTTTTTTTTTTTCATCCTGTCCTCCCCCTTCTTCAAAAATAACAAACCCTTATAAACCAATCCTGGAAAAACAAAGGGAAAAGAAGTGAAACCCCCCCAGCTTTGGTCTTTGAATTATGTTATGGAGAACATAAATTTTGGCTGTGTGGGAAGAGCCTGGAAGTGCAGCCCTGCTTCTGGACTTTTGACAAAAAACTCTATTCCTTCCTAGATCCTTTTCCTTTAAGATCTTCCTTGTGATATGGTCTTGTACTCCCCAAAGTATATGGATGTGTGTGTGCACATGTGTGTGTGCATGTGTGCATGTGTGTGTGCATGGTATAACTGTTATCTTGTGCATTTTTAGTTGATATGTCACTGGGTGCCAGAGAAAAGAGTAAGGCTGCACCCAGGTTGACATCTATGTAGGTAGTTGCACAGATGGTAATAATCTAGATGCACTTGCCCCCAAATACATACATGTATACACATGTACATGCATATACACATACCCAGAGAACTCAGTTTTCACTATAACTATTTACCACATACAGGTAGAGGAGGAGTGTGATTTTTAAAAAAGAAAAGGCAGTGCATGGCAGCTACCAGTGAAAAGAATTTTGGACCTAGAGTCAAAGGAAATAGATTCAAATTCCGGTTTTGCTCTCTATTTACTTGTATGACTTCTGGTTAGTCAGTTAGCTTCTCCTAGTCTCATTTTTCTCAGCTGTAAAATTAAGGTCAGCTAGGTGGTGCAAAAGATAGTCTTGGACCTGGAGTCAGGGAGACTTGAGTTTGAATCCAGCCACAGACACATATTAGCAATATGACCCTGAGCAAGTCACTTCACTGTGGGTCTCAGTTACTTCCACTGTAAAATGGGGATAATAATAGCGTATACATCCCAGGGTGGTTGTGAGGATCAAATTAAATCTTTGTAAAACCCTTAACGCAATGTCTGGCTCATAGTAGATGAGATATAAATGCTAATGATTACTATTATTATTGTTTTCTTAAATAGTAATAATTAGCATTTAAATAGTGCTTAAAAGATTACAAAGGTGCTTTATGAATATTCCTCATTTGAGCTTTACCACAATTCTGGGAGGTAGGGACTACTTTCAGCCCCATTTTACAGATGAGGAAACTGGAGCAGACAGAGGTTATGTGACTTGCCCAGGGCTACACAGATAGTAATTGGTTGAGTTTGGATTTGATCTCAGATCTTCCTGATTCCAGGTCATTGTGCCACCTAGAAGACCTCTGAGATCCTTGCTTTTTAACTCTAAATCTATGATCTTAAAGAGATAGAGAAATTCCATTTAAACTAACTACAGACAGTAGAAAATACTTTGGAGTCTACTCATCAAGACACACAAGAACTACATGAACACAATTACAAAACACTCTTTACACAAGTAAAGACAGATCTAAATAAACAAAGAAATATTAATTGCTGATAAGTAGGCTAAACCAATATAATAAAATGATAATACTACTTAAATTAATTTGCTTATTCAGTGCTATACCACTCAGACTATTAAAGAATTACTTCATTGAGCTAGAAAAAATAATAACAAAATTCATCTGGAGGAATAAAAGTTCAAGAATTTTAGAGAATCAATGAAAAAATGGGAAGGAAGGGGAACTAGATGTAATCATCCAAACAGTTTGGTATTAGGTAAAAAATAAAGTGGTTGTTCAATGAAACAAATTAGGTACATACTATACAGAAGCAATTGAGCATAGTAACCAATGTTTGATAAACCTAAACTAGCTACTGGAGCAAGAAGTCACTAATTGATAAAAACTGTTGGAAAAACTAGAAAGTAGTTTGTTAGAAATTAGATATAAAGCATATCCTAAGATAAGTTCAAATGGGTACATGATTTAGATAAAAAGTATGATATCATAAGTGAATTTGTGGACCATGAAAAAATGATCTGTTAGGTCTATGGTTAGGGGAAGAATTCATAATCAAACCAGTGATAGAGTGGTTTATGGAAGGTAAAATGGATAATTTAAATTACATAAACTTAAAAAAGGTTTCTGCACAAACAAAATCAATGCATTTAAAATGAGAAGAAAAGCAGAAAACTGGAAAAAATCTTTGCAGGAAATTTCTCTGAAGTTTCATATACCAAATATGTAGGGAACTAAGCCAAATTTATATGAATAAGAGCCATTCCCCATTTGATAAATTGTTAAGGGATATGAATGGGCGATTTTCAGAGGAAGAAATCAAAGCTATCAAGTCTTATGAAAAAATGCTCTCAATCATTAATAATTGAATAAATGCAAATTAAAACAATTCTGAGGTACTCCTTCATACCTATTCAGATTGGTTAAGATGACAGAAAAGAAAACTGACAAATTCTGGAGGGGAGGTGGGAAAATAGGTACATTAATAATGCACTATGTCAGTAGAGTTGTGAACTAGTCCAATGCACTCTGCAAAGCAATTTATTAGTACCATCAGTCTTCCCCTTTCAGATCACCAGTCACAGGGGAAGACACTGACCTTGTAAGAATAACCAATCTCTTAATGGCAAAAGTGAAGGAAGAATTCCTCTTCTTGTGAAATTAGAATAAATGAAATTGAAGTACTCTTTAATTCTAAGATTCTGTGACAAATCACTGTTAACCTTGCATCTTGCCCCCATTTCCAGGAGTGTTAAAAATTCCTTTAAGTTGCTGCTATTCCAGTGAATAGGAAAGTAATTGGAAGAACAGAGGGGAAAAGGGAAAGAGTTGATGAGAATAAGTCAATAAGGATTGGCAATAAGGCAATACATTTAAGGCAACAAGGAAGAATGTTGTGAAAAGGAAGCAAAAGATGGGAAAGGAACAGTTGTAGATGGGGTTGGTTTCAGAGAGGAGGTAGAAGTATTATTTACTTAATAGCAAGACAGATGGCCCTGGTGCTATATTGTTTGAATGGCGCTAAAGCCCATTTTGCATTATATTTTCTGTTGTAAATAACTCTTTATTGGAGAGAGGCCCCATTTAATCATTGTTTTAGGGCTAACCTATTGGAAGAAAGTGAAATGGTAGCAGTGAATTGGAAAGACAAGGAAATAATGATAGCTCCTTTTTCCATAGCGTTTTAAGGTTTTCAAGGGGTTTCCCTCAGGAACCCATACAATATTATATAACCTAATATGAGAATTATTATCCCCATTTTATGGATGTGGAAACTGAGGCTCAGAAGGATGAAATAATTTGCTTTATAGTCTCAGAAGCTGGTTACTATTGGATTAGGGGTTTGGCTCTAGGTATTGCTGACTTAGAGTTTAGAAAATTGGAGTTTGAGTTCTAGTTTTATCACTTACCCCTGTATAACTTTGACCAAGTCACTTAGGACTGTTGATTTAGAGCTAAAAGGGATCTCAGAGGTCCTCTAGTCTAACTCTTTCATTTTAAAGATGACAAAATTCTGTGGACTTTATTTTTCTCATATGTTAAATGAAAGGGATGCATTAGTGTAATCTCAGGTCCATTCTAGCTCTAACATTCTATGGATTTAGAGTAGGGATACTTAACCTTTTATGTATCATGAATCCCTTTGGTAATCTAGTGAAGTCTATGGACTCCTTCTCAGAATCATATTTTTAAATTCATAAAATACAATGCATAGGTTTCCAAAAGAAATCAAAGGATAGGGAAAATAAAGGTGTCATTTTTTCTCCCATTCATGTTCATAGAACCCTTGAAATTTATTTGGGGACTCCAGTTTAAGAACTCCTGTTTTAAAGGAAAGAGAGGTCATTGCTGGCTAGGGTAGTCAGGGAAGGCTTCACAGAAGAGATAAAACTTACAGAATCTGACGACAATAGTTAAAAAACAAAATAAAGCTTTGAAATGAATGTATTTAATCCTTAGCTAAAGATAATTATTTCATCTTTTTTTTTCCTACTCAATCTTGAACTGTTAGCAACATCTCATCTGGCTCTCTTCGTGTTTTAACTTTAGGAACTGTTATAATGTGATTGACCTTGAGAGCAATTCACCTATATCAGCTCCCATTGAGCCTTTCGAAAAATTCTTTGGAAGTTGGGTTGACTTTCCCCTCCCCCATATACACCTCCCCACTCACCCTTGACTGGAAAACCAAGATGAAAGTTTATCAGTCAGTAGGGAGAAGGGGGGTTGGAAAGGCATGGTGGTGCTGAAGGAATTAACCAGAGCCCTGCAGGTCTGGTTACTGGCAGATTCCTCATGTAAGATAAGTGGAACCCTCTGAAAGGTAATTATTAGAGAGCATAAATTCCCCAGATAACCTGTCCTGGGAAGAGATATTGATGAGTGTGGGGCCATGTGCTGGAGGCCAGCTATCACTGCAAAGATATTGACTTCTGCTCCTCTGCAGCCTCCCCATCCTCCCAGGCCGTTTCCCCATTGTTTCCTCTCCTTGTAAGAGGTCTCACAATACCAATTTTCCCTCTTTGTCTTCTCCCAATTCTGATCTTCTCTTGTGGAATTTTTCTTTCCAGTTACTTCTTGTCTTCCTCAGCAGCAAATGTGGTCACAGAACACTAGACTGTCAATATCTGCCCCTCCATGGTTCAGTAGGATTAATGATGAAAAAAAGTATGATAATTAGGCTCAGATGAGGCATATTTCTGGGTCTTGCCCATATCTGGCAGGACTCAGAAACACAGCCATGGATGTCCTGCATAGCACACTGTCAGCCAGTGTTCATAGAGCATATGTTGTAAGGAAATAAAATAATGAAACTTTTCAAGGTGATGTCATTTTCCTCATGATAACCTTATTAGTTAGTATCCCCATTTGATGAGGAACCTGGAGTACAGGGAGAGTATGTGACTTCCCCAACCTCTTATATATAGTAAACGGATGCTAACTCTTCAGTGAGAAACTCACTCTCCTAAATTACTTCCTTAATTCTTTTCTCACTATACTAAGTAAAAACATATAGATTACACTATGAGATAGGAAGTACATACATGCGAATCAGCTGAAAATCTAGATGCTTCTAGATACTTTAGTCTTATTGTGAAAATCTTTATAAAATCTCTGAGCTGGCAAAGACACAGCCCTTCAAATAGGTGAAGACAATGATAGTATTTGCCCATCTTTTATTTTTATTAAACAATTCAAATGAACAAACTTTTTAATTGCCTCCTTTGCCCAAGGAATCGTACTGAACACAGGAGATAAAACCTTGTTTCTCCTGATTCCAGCCTAATGGGGAGAATATGTACATGATTAACGAATAAAGGAGAGTGAGAGAAGTTTGAGCAAGAGGTCCAGACAAAATTTATAATGACAACTTTGAGAGGGGAGAGGTCACTTTGAGCTGAAGCGCATCTGGAGATAGGAAATTTAGTAAAGGTTTCATGAAGAAGGTGACACCTGAGATGAGCCTTGGATGAAAGGAGAGTCTCCAATGGTGGATATATAGGTAAAGAGAAGTCCATTTCTAATGGGGCAACAGCATGAGCAAAACTATTGAGATGGGAAAGGCAAGATGCGAACAAGGGACAGAGAGTTGTCTGATTTGTATTTTATTTAGGATGTGTGAAGGAAAATAATCATAGTTATAGATTTAGAGCAGGATGGGATATTAGAGAGCATATAGTTTAGCCTTTTCATTTTCTGTTTAAGGAAACTGAGGTCCATAGAGGGGAAGGTAGAGATGTGCTGGTATATGTTTTACAACACCTCTTTTTGAGGGGGAGAGGACTGTATGCATGTGTATTTTTAAGTTATAATAATCTATATTATGAACACTTTCTTAAGTCTGGGCAATCAACAAAACAATAAATCAAGTCCTAGTTTGTAATGTTTGCTGATGTTGAAGGAATAAATGCTCATACCAACAATTTGTTAAAAAATTAACTATCAGCTCCCATGAGCCAGTGTGAGCTGGTTCTAGTAGATCTACGGATTAAGTTCATAAAGACTGTGAATGGCAAGTTGGGCTTTGAACCTAGACTCTTCCTTTTCTTTTATGACAGGAAGTTGGAAAGAGTTTAGAGTTAGATTGTGGAGGGCCAAGATTAGAAGTTTATACTTTTTTTTTTTTTTGCCTAGCAATCCAATACCACTAAGGGTTTTTGAGAAGAGTCATCCATTAAGGAGATTACTTAGGCAATTGTATGAAGGATGATTTTGAAAGGAGACAGGTTAATGAAGGAAGATCAATTAAAAGTCTAATTGCCTCTATCAATGCATCCAACGCAACTAAAGACAGATCCCTATGGGCCACATATTGACTTAGAAAACTACACATTAACATTATCTACATTGAATTCTATTTTTATTTATCTTATTAAATATTTTCCAATTGCATTTTAATCTAGTTCTGCCCAACTTGGGGCAGCTTGTTGCCAAAAGCCTGAATTTGACACCTCTGATCTAGATGAAGAAGAGATGAAGTCCAGAAACTTGAACTATAGTAGAAAAAAGAGTATGGATTGGGAAAATACACAATATTTCATTTTCCCCATTTACATGCGAAAACGATGTTTAACATTTATTTTCTAAAATTTTGAGTTCCAAATTCTCTTCTTCCCTCTCTTCTTCTCCCCTCCCTTTCCCCCTCTTTGAGTCAGTAAGCAATTTGATCTAGATTATACTTGTGCAATCATGCGAAACATGTTATTGGGAAAATAAAACAAGATTGCTAACTGATTGATTATGTGGGCTGAGGTAGAGGGAAGAGTTAAATATGACCCTGGCATTATAAGCTTGGGTGAGTGGAAGAATGATAATGCCATGAGAAGATATAGGGAACTTAGGCAGAGAGATTGGTTTTTAGGTTAAGTGGAATTTATTTGTCCAGACTTAACATCCCTGACTTTTTCAACTGATACTTCTAATTGTATACTTTTGAGTTCCCCACACTATCCTGGTGATTCTCTTCTAGATGCATTTTAGCCCATAATCTCTTCTTCCAGAGACTCAATGAACATTTATTTATTAAACACCTATTATGTGCTAGGGATTATGTATAGTCAAGGTAGAGGAAGCAGAGAAGAGGAAGAAAAAATGTCAAAGGTGGCTATGGCTATTCTGTAGTTTCTCTTGGGTAGTTTCATTTTTTCTTCATTTGTTCATTTTTCAGGATTTTTTTTTCATTTTTTGTGTGAGTTAGAGTGAGGACCCTTAATAGCTGTTACTCTGGGCAAACCACTCAATCCTGTTTGCCTCAGTTTCCTCATCTATAAAATGAGTTGGAGGAGGCAAACCACTCCAGGGTCCCTGCCAGGAAAACCACAGATGGGATCATGAAGAGTCAGATGTGACTGAAATGACTGAATAAGAACAAAATAGATTGAGGATAGAATTTTGCATTATCCCAACCATTGAAATAATATATTATTCTCCTTACAGTGTCCATTGAGTGCTTGTGGAAGAGTGCTAGTGTCTAAACTTCTCTAGCAAAATTCTTCAACTTCATATGAGAAAATTAAGTTTTTATCTAATTCACTTAGAAAAAAGCTACAACAACAACAACCTATCACTATGCTCATTAGCTAACCACACTTACAAATGAAAAAGGGCTTTTGAGAGAGGCTAGAAAAAATTAATTTGCAATGATGAGCTTTTGTTTGCTGTAGTTAACCATAATTATTAAATAAAAGAAGAGTTAGTATCTTGTTGTCATGGTTATTATGTGTATTTATGTCTTTTTATTAAGTTTTCCCATGACTGCATAATTGTAAAATTATCTGTTTAAGCTCTGTGACTTGCATTTCCTTGTTTTCTTTTCATGCTGTGGTTGTAAGATACCCATTAATCAAGGCTTAGGCTATAAGGAGTGGAATGAGCAGTGGCATTGGAGAGAGGGTACCTGGAGTCTGTTCCTGGTTCCACCTTTAGTTGGCCAGGAGACCTTTAGCAAATTCTTTTACCCCTCTGCTTTAGTTTCTTTTATTTGTAAAATGAAGAGCTTGAACAGCTAGCTAGTGTAGTAAATAGAATGCTGGACTTGGGAACAGGAGGATCTGGATTCAAGTTCTATTTCAGATACTAAGTAGTTGTGTGGCCCTGAGCAAGTCACTTAAAATCTCTTTGCTTGAATTTGTAAAATGAGAATAATAACTTCTTAGTGCTCTTCTCACTAAATCCATGGCTTTATGAACAATATTGTATCTGAGAGCCAGATCAGACATAATAGACTGGTGAATGTGCACAGATCACAGCCTCTTTAAACTTCAGTTTCTTCATTTGAACAGAAGAGATATTAATACACACAGTATTTAACTTATAGGGTTCTTAAATGTACTTTGTTAAACCATCAAGCATTAAAGAAATGTGTTATAATTGTCTCTAGTTCTGAAATTCTGTGATCTAAAATTTGGTTACAATATGAAATTCACAAAAATAATTCTCTTCCCTTCCCACCCCCATAGACATTCAGAAATTTAGTACTTGATGTAAGGTAGTTCAAATTTTTAGCATCATTCCCCTCTTCTAAATGCGAGCAAGTTTTTTTTAAACCCTTAATTACTGTCTTAAAAAATCAAAACCCTTACCTTCCTTCTTAGAATCAATACTGTGTATTGGTTCCAAGGCAGAAGAGTGTTAAGGGCTAGGCAATGGGGGTTAAGTAACTTGTCACACAGTTAGGAAGTATCTGAGGCAAGATTTGAACCCAGGAGCTCCCATCTCTAGGACTTGAAGTGCCTGGACCCACAGACTGACTCTCAATCTACTGAACCACCCAGCTGCCCCCAATTCCTTTCTTAGTAACAACTCTAAAATGGAAAAAAAGGGCTAGGTAAGTGAGTTAAGAGGCTGACCTAAGGTCACACAGCTAGGAAGTGTCTGCGACCAGTTTTGAATTTAGATCCTCTTAACTCTGAGACTGGTGCTGTATCTTTGTGGCATCTCACTGCCTGTGAACAAGGTTTTAAAACAACATCCTAGTATTTTGTATTTATCTGAATGCTTTCTATCTAAATCATTTCTTTAAAATAGTACTTGATTTAATTATGGAGTAGTAACTCTGAAATGGGGTGAAGCATCTTCTACCTATTTCATAGTTTGGGAAATGGGAGTACAGGGAAGTAAAATCATGGAGTCAGAGCCAATGAGCAAATTAGTGAAGATTCTGCAAGAGAACTGCCATTTCTGGGTCCTTCTGCATAGTGTTCTCTGAAGAAGAACTCAATAGGTAATGATGCTGCCACTTTAAAATTATTTATTCAGCCACTCACTCATTCATTTATTTATTTATTACTAGACATGTGGTTTAATTGATGTGAGGAGCTTTTTGTGAGGAAACTCCCTTTACTAATATAGTTTGATACCTTCTGTGAAAGTTAAAACTTTAAGTTTCACCTCCTGTGAAAGTTAAAGCTAAAGTTGTCAAAGGACTCTGAGAGGGACTAGGAGAGGAAAACTCAGCCAGTATTTGTTAGAAGTGGAACTTGATTCCAGGACTTTCTGACTCTGAGGCTGGATTTCTCTCCAACATGATTTATTGTAGAGAGGACTATTCTCAATGGTGAGGAAAAACCTCACCTATATAGTCCCTAACTTCATGGTGCTTACAGACATATAATCAAGAACTAGAACCAAAGAGTTGGGAGGACGTGGGTTCAAATTTGGCCTCAGACATTTCCTAGCTGTGTGACCTTAAGCAGTCACTTAACCCTGATTGTCTAGCCCAGTGACAAAATAGGCGCCAGCAGCAATCCAGGGGGGCGGTGATGGCCAGAGGTGCATTTATCTTTCCTATTAATTGCTATTAAAATTTAAAAAATTAATTTCCAGGGGGCTAAGTAATATTTTTTCTGGGAAGGGGGCAGTAGGCCAAAAAGGTTTGGGAACCACTAGTCTAGCCCTTATTGCTCTTCTACATTAGAATTGATATTAAGACAGAAAGTAGAGGTTTAAAAATTAAAAACTGAACAGATTGATTGTAGTACAAAAAATACATGATAAGCACATTAGAGGGAGTGTTGAACAAAGTGTTGTATGAGATATGAGAGCAGAATTAGGGACTTGAGAATAGTATTCGTCTTACCATCTTTAGAGGCTTTGCCAGTGAAATCCAAGTAGTTCCCAATGATTTCTTAATCCCTTGTAGGTTTTCCAATGGATGAGAACCATCAGGCCAGATTTAGGTGTTTAGGTTATGATTGGTATGTTGGTCCTCCTGAGTTTTCTATGAATTGACATTAGTCCAAAGCAAACACCTGGCTCTTTCATTCCTCTCTGCAAGAGAATTTTAATTTGGTGACAGCTCGCCTCTTGGTGATCCTTTCATTGGCCTCTTTTTACTAAAGGTTTTTTTTTCCTTCTTTAAACTAGATTGTGTGTCAAAGAACAGCAGGAATGAGGCTGATCTCCTGGGTGTCTGTCAAGACAATCTGGAGCCTCAGAAATCATTGAAATTGTGGTGATGATCAGTCTTGTGGCAGGTTTACTGAGACATTGTGTTCCTTTATTCAGCCTGGTGTCCAAGGAAGAGCAGCTTGTGAATATCATCACATTTATTTGACTTTTGATTCTGTAGGCTGATTTGAAGTAAATTTTCAGAAAGGAAGAAGGCTCAAAGCTAGGACAAGCTCCACAAATCCCTTCACAGCAGGTATTTGTGATGGGGAGATGGAACCATAAGGTGACTCCATAATTCCCACTGATCTTGTGTCTAGTTCAGCTTCCCTGGTCTCCAATAGAGGCGGGTCGCAATGAAAAGCTTTAGTATCGCTAACAGGATATGAGCTTCGGAACCAGTCCTCTTAGTCATGACTGTAAGAAGAAACAGAGTAGGGGCAGAGAGTTAGCACAGTGGATAGAGTGCCAATCCTGGAGTTTGGAGGACTTGGGTTCAAATATGATCTCAGACACTTCCCAGCTGTGTGACCCTGGGCAAGTCACTTAACCCTCATTGCCTAGCCCTTACCACCGTTCTGCCTTGGAGTGAATACACAGTATTGATTCTAAGATGGAAGGTAAGGGTTTACAAAAATAAATCTATACTAAGACAGAAGGTAAGCTCATTATTTGAAGAAGGAGAAGGAGGAGGAAGAAGAAGAAAGAAACTAGAATGAGGCTGAGGCTCCTTGGCTTCTAGGACCTATGAGAAGAATGGGTACTTCAAAGAGGAGAGATCATCTTTTGATATTGCTAGTTTAACATGGCTTTAATTCTGTTTAGGTCAATTTTGAAAAGACATGTTTGGGCATTTGGACCAAGCATCCTTTTTTAGCTGTAATCTGTTTATGGTGGGTTGGGGGTCTTTGGTATGAATGCACATAGGATTCAGATATATACTATGCAGCTCCTCTCCAGACCATTGCCAAGGAGGATCATTCATGAATTCCTCTGTTCAGCAAGCCTTTATGAGGTGCCTACTGTGTTCACAGTATCATGCTCAATTCTGGGAGAGATTAAAAAGTTTATGGAAGAAGCAGTTCGTGGAATGGAACTTCTGAAGAAGAATCCTGTCTACAACATCCTGACAAATGGTCATCCATCCTTTGCTTAAAAACCTGTAGTGTGGGGAAACTTATTACCTTCTGTTGACACTCATTCCATTTTGGGTTAACCCTGTTTTATACAAACACACACACACACACACACACACACACATATATATACATGTATATATACATATAAAACATATGTCCTGTATAAGTTTATATATATCTTATATATGTTTTTAATATATCTTATGTTTTATATATATCTTATATATCCTATATCATATATGTTTTATATATATCTTATATGTGTTTTACTATATCCTATATGTGTTGTCTATCTCAAATATATTCTATATACTTACATATCCAAATATATCCTCTATATTATATATCTTATATATGCTACACATACATATATCTCCTATTTAATACGTTTCCTTCATAAATATCCTATGTATATTTCATATATATATGTGTATGTATATCCCCTACTTATGGATGAGGTAAAACTTTGCTCTTTACAACATTTGCCCCTCGTTCCTATTGCTGGCGCCGAGCAGAAGAAACTGACTCCATTGTTTATATGACAGCCCTTCAAATACTTGAAGATAGATTTCATGTCCTTCCTTTTTAATTTTTTCTTTAGGCTAAACATCCCCAGTTTGTTTAACCAGCATGATCTTGACGCATTTCACCATCTTCATCACCTTCCTTTGGACACTCTACAGCTCATTGTTTTATTTTTTTAAACTATTCCCTTCAGTCTTAGATTTGATCCTAAGTAATGGTTCCAAGGCAGAAGGGCAGCAAAGGCTCACATAGCTAGGAAGTGTCTGAGGTCAGGTTTGTATCCAGATCTCCCCTCTCTAGGCCTGGCTCTCGTGCTATTAATTTATTTTTAAAACTGAATTCCCTAGCATTGAATACAGTGCTGCAAATGTAGTCTATTCATGGCCTTGTTTAAGTCACTTAACTTCTCCAAGATTCATTTTCCTCCTCCATAAAATGGGGAATAAATGCTTGCTAATCGATTGATCAACTCAGAAATCACGGCCAGATTCAATATTAATTCCATCTCATTTATATAGCTTTGTCTAATAAGTCACTGAAAAAAGTCTCCACTAGATCAGAAGCTAGAGATTTTGTTTATGTGAAGTCTAGATATTGAAATGGATAGATTTTGGGAAGCCAAACCACCTGGTATTCAGTAAGAAGCAGGTCATCATTTGGGAATCCTATGTAATTTTTCTTTTTTTTTTTAAACCCTTACCTTCTGTCTCAGAATCAATACTAAGTATCAATTCCAAGGCAGAAGAGTGGTAAGGGCTAGGCAATTGGGGATAAGTGATTTGCCCAGGGTCACACAGCTGGAAAGTGTCTGAGATCATATTTGAACCCAGATTCTCTATCCACTGAGCCACCCCACTGCCCCTCCTATGTAATTTTTCATTGTTTTTATTTTAAGTTATGTTTTAGGCTTGATTTTTGATCTCCTAGGTGGCACGCCTCTGATGTTAGAAAGGCCGCCAGGAGAAATCCACAAACTTGGAAGATGATATTGCCTTTTCTAGAAATTTGTTCTGAAAAGGACCTAAACTTGTATTAATAAAGGAATTTCAGAAATTAAACTAAGGGGGCAGCTGGGTGATTTAGTGGATTGAGAGCCAGGCCCAGAGATGGGAGATTCTCGGTTCAAATCTGGCCTCAAACACCTCCTAGCTGTGTGACCCTGGGCAAGTCACTTAGCCACTATTGCCTAGCTCTCACTACTCTTCTGCCTTAGAACCAATACACAGTATTGATTCCAAGATAGAAGGTAAGGGTTTAAAAAAAAAAGAAATTAAGCTAAACAAACATCTATTATGTAGTTCTGCATTATAGCCCCTACCAGACCATTTGCTAGACTCTGGGGGAACAAAGACTAAAAAATAATAATAATAAAAAAGAAATAGTCCATGCTCTTGAGGAGTTTTAATTCTGTTGTAGAGAAGTGAATGAGACTGATCTGCTGAAGTGTCAGAGCCATTCAGTTATCATGTGCCTAAAATAAGTTTTTCCATAGGATTAAGTGCTTAATATAGACATCTAAATAGGTCCTTTAGGATCCTTCATAGGATTAGAAAGGATATTAAGAGGCCATCTTTTCCATTGCCCTGCCTCCAGCAAGGAAATACCTCTAAATTATTCTTTTGGGAACTTAGGTGAAAGAAGCCTTGGAACTCTTAAAAAGTCAGGTGGCATTTATGATACAGGCAGGGAAGCCAAAATATAGCGTCCCTGGGATGCAGTTTATAGAATCTGAAGGATGTTGAAAGAGTCAGTGGGTTTCCTGTGAATTCCAACCCCATGGCATGTTATAAGCAGAATGAATTTTGCTTATGGTGAGATCAGGGTCATTTCTGAGGGTTTAGGAAAGAAGTTTTCTGACTGATGTTATTTTTAATATGGTAGAATGACTCTTTGGCATGTTACTCTTCATAAGTCGTCATGGAGAGTCAAATTGGATGTGCTGAGCATGCCTCATCTACACTGCTTTGACACTTTAAAGAATCTTTGATTTCATCTGTTCAGGTACTCCCTCAGCCTAAGCAGATCAAAAACTTCCAGTAGTTAGGAGAAAAATTCATGAATGGCTGTGACTAAAGAAATTCATCAGTTACTTAATGGTCAGTCTTTTGGCATCTCTGAACTTAATCAGGTTAGTCTTAGGATGATAGTCAAGTCAAGATGCATTTATTAAGTACCAATCACGTGGAAGACCTTATGCCAACTGTTGGGGAGTCAAAGAAAAGCAAAACCAACAACAATCTACCCCCACACCATCCAGTTTTTGCCTTCAAGGAGCTCACGGTCTAATGGGAGAGACAGTATAGAAATAACTATGTAGAAAATGGTATATACACAGGAAAAATGAGAGATAATCACAGAGGGAAGGTAGGACAAAAGGGGAGAGTTGTAAGCCTAAGTAAGGGACAACAGCCAGTGAAAATACATAGAATCAGGAGGTGGAATGTCGTGTACAAGAACCATCAAGAAGGCCAGTGGTTCTGGCTCATGAAGTATGTGGAAAGGAATAAGGTATAAGAATGCTGTTAAGGTAGCAAGGGGTCAAGTTATGAAGGTCAAGTTATAAAAGGCAAGTAGAGATGTTTATATTTAAGCCTGGAGGTAATAGGGAGCCTCTGGAGATGATTGAATAGGGAAGTGACATGGAAAATCTTCATTTTGGGAATATAATCTTGCTGTAGTTTGGCACCAGACCAATACTCAGAGTATTTCTAGCTTGATAGGATCTCCTGAAACTTGTATGCAATTAGCATAGCCTTTGGAAACCCACAATCTTTACCACCACATGCTGAATGAAGCAGGATCTTAGTAAGAGAAGATACTCTAATAAATGAAGTAAACAGTGGGACATTACATATCAAGCCGTCACTGAAAAAGCAGGTATTTGAGTGTATATTGACCTGTTTACTAGATGCTGTATGAACACAGAAGAGAAGTATGACAGCCATAGACTCTCAGAGCTAGGAGAGAGCTCAGAGACCAAGTCATTGAACTCATCCTGACCAAGAATTTCCTCTGCAAAAGCGATTCTTAACCATTTTTTTGGTCAGGGAGCCCTTTGGCAGATTGGTGGAACCTGTGGACGCCTTCTCAGAATAATGTTTTTAAATTCGTAAAATACAAAGAATTATACAATGACATTGAAATACAGCTATTGACCCAATTTTAAAAGAGTTTAGGTGCCCTGGTAAAGAAGTCCTGCTCTACAACATCCCCAATAAGTAGTCATCTGGTTTTTGCTTAAAATCCTTTATTATTTTTTAAAATCCCTTACCTTCACACACAATATTGTGTATTAACTCCAAGGCAGAAGAGTGGTAAGGGCTAGGCAATGGGGGTTAAGTGACTTGTCCAGGGTCATACCGTGTCCGAGGCCGGATTTGAATCCAGGATCTCTCATCTTGAGGCCTGACTCTCAATCCACTGAGCCACCCAGCTGCCCTCTTAAAGTCCTTTATTGAGGAGGAACCTTCCATCTATTGAGGCAGTCCATCATTTCCCTTTCAGATTACTAAATAGGAAATGCCTCATTACTTAAGTTTAGTTGGGGGAGAGTTTGGGAAAGAGGAGGGGAATACTAATACTAATACTTTTACATCTACCAATACCAGTGAAAGACTTTGAGAATGATTAATTCTTAAACAGTGAGATACTAATTACTAGTAATGAAAACATGGAGAAAGGAAGAGATCAATATAGGTTGGTGTAGTTGGGAATGGCTTCCTGGAGAAGCTGAGCAGGTTTTAATAACACACAGGAAAAGAGGAAAGGCAGCCCAAGTAGCGGGAGAAAAATATGAGCAAAAGGCCTTATATGGTTCTAGCATAATTCAAAACTGTGATCAGGTGGAGTGATGAAGATAGGCTTTAAGAGTAAGGCCTTTTATCAAAGGCAATCTAGCCTCCTGGTTTTAAGGAGCTAGAGGAGGGGTGGGCAGCTCTGCAGCTTCAGTCCTTCTGAATGGAAATGGATACATTCATTCTTTCATTTATTCATCCAACATTTATTGGACAACTTATAGGTGCAATGCACTGTGAAAAGCTCTGGAAGCGATATGTGGTTAAATGAGACTTGGTCCTTGCCTTCAATTTAATAGGAATGTTTTAATAATTTAAATAATTAAAACATTTAAAACTGAAGTAGGACAGAGATAAATATAATGTGAGAATAAAAAAATAAGAGCATAGGAGTCCAGATCAAAATGGGATCTTTTTTTTTAGCTATTGGAATCAAGGAAAAGTCTTATAGAGGAAGTGATATTTGAACTTATCCTTGAGGGATGTGTAAGATGTTAACAGACAGAGGTGGGAGGAGGAATGATGTTTTGGACATAGGAACAGGATGAGAAAAGTCAGAGAGTATAGAGAAAGTTGTATGTTGTCAGAGTATGTAGTGAGAGAGTGGTTACAACATGGAATATGTGAAGGGGAGGAATGTCACAAAAGACCATAAAGATTCCTAGAGGGCCTTGAATGCCAAGCTAAGAATTTTGTTTCCTCTTTTGGACACATTTGAAGATTGAAGAGGAGTAGGGTGATATGATTAGACTTTTGGGATCTTTTATAAAAGTCAATTTGAGAGGGGCAGCTGGGTAGCACAGTGGATAGAACGCTAGACTTGGGTTCAAATCTGGTCTCAGAAACTTCCTAGCTTTATGACCTGGGCAAGTCACTTAACCCCAATTGCCTAGCTCTTACCACTATTTTGCTTGGGAGCCAATGCTTGATTCTAAGGCAGAAGGTAAGGGTTTTAGAAAAAAAAAACTCAACTAGATAGTGGGATGCAAGGAGGGATTAGTGGGGCCAGAGATGGGATATAGGGAGACCTAAAAGGAAGCTAGAGTCCAGATGAATTGCAAGGTAGGGTTTATCTAGCATGATGGCACTGGGAATAGTAAAGATGACTCAGTTAATGAAAACCCAGAAAAAAAGTTCTTGACACCATAATTCTTGGTACTGACAAATAGTTTGGCATTGAAACAGATGTTTTTTTCAGTAAAATGTCACTAAAGAAGATTTGCTACCATTGATTTGCTGCTGCAACCTAACAACCAATGGGACTTTCCAAGTGACTTGTAGCTGAGACTTTCTTTCTACTTAGAGTGTCAGCTCCTTGAGAGCAAAGGAGTGGTTCACTTTGCCATTCCCAGCACTTAGTAAAGTGTTTTGTGCACATGGTAAGAGCCTAACAAATGCTTTTAAAAAATTAATTTAGTTGTGGATATGAGAAATGGTGGAGACAGAATCAGTGAAATTTGATAGATGATTCAGGGAGAGAAGGGGGTCAACTATGACTTGCAAAGTCGCAAAATTTCACAATTAAAAGAACCTCTCAGGTTATCTAGCCCTAGTCATACTGGGCATGAAGACTAATCTACAATATCTTTAATGAATGTTTATTTAGCCCTGATTATAGGTCTCCAGAGAAGGGGAACTCATCCCTTCTGGAGGAAACTCATTCTATTTTGGAATGCTTTTGAATAACTAGGAAGTTTAAATTAAAATTAAATTAAAGCCCAAATTTACCTCTTTCTAACTTCCAACCATTGCGCTTCATTGGGGGGAATGATGATACCATTGACAGATAAGAAAACTGAGTAAGTAAGTTTTAAGAGGATTGATGATGAGTTTGATTTTAAATGTGTTGAACCTGAGGTGTTAAAAGGACATCCAAAGGGATGAAGTTTAGTAGACAGAGAAATAGAATTTGAAGCTTAGGAAAGAATTTAAATTTAGAGATGTAGATTTGAAGTCATTTGCTAAGAAAATATGATAACTATAGCCTTGGGAAAACAGATAGAGAGGGAATAGAGAGAGATTAGAGGTCCAAGGACAGAACCTTCAAGGACTTCAATTCCATAAGCATTAAGTACTTGCTATGTACAAAGAACTGGGCTGTGCTCTCAGTGTTCAAAGACAAAATGAAAAACACTTTCCCTCAAGGAGTTTACATTCTACAGGGAAATGCTCACAAAAACCAGTAGACAGTACTGGAAGTGGAAGAGATGCCGCCACTGAGGTAGAAAAGGGAATTGAAACTGGAAGAGAGATATACACATTCACAAATTTACACTGGATTTTGGCTAATTTTCATTTCTGCCTAATCAAACAGAACCTGTAGGCAAAGGTACTAAATATCTTGGTTGCCTTCATCTGGTTCAACATATTCTCTCTCTCTCTCTCTCTCTGTCTCTCTCTCTCTCTCTCTCTCTCTCTCTCTCTCTCCTTCCTTCCTTCCTTCCTTCCTTCCTTCCTTCCTTCCTTCCTTCCTTCCTTCCTTCCTTCCTTCCTCTCTCCCTCCCTCCTTCCCCCTCACCCCCCAGCATCTCAGTAGAACAAAAAAATAGTTTTGGTGTCAGATTAGTTTCAGGGAGGTAGTGTTCTATATCAAAAAGAACAGTGGATTTGGAGTCAGGAAATCTTAGTTTCAATCCCAGCTCTGACTCTTTCTATAAGCAACTAGTGGACAAATTCCTTCTTTTTTTAGGGTTATGGATGGGTGCTTGTTACTTCCCTCACCTATCTCTAAGAGGCATATCAGACAAGATTTATCTCTATCTATAAACTCAAATTTTACTAGTCTAGGGATATTAAAAGTTCACAACAAAAGCTTCTTCTCTGGTGAGGAGAGTCTTAGGTTATACTTTCTAACAATTCATTCCGTTCAAACACTGATTGCATAAATGATCCTCATGAATGACAAGTTGCAGTGAATTCATTTATCCAAATAAACAGCAAATAAAAGAAATTGGAGAATATACCAGAAATATACAACAACAAATGAGCTCTTTAGATAAGAAATAACATCTCGGCTCAAAACAAGGCATAGGACTGAATTTCATCCAAGGAGAAGTTCTTTCCTTGAAGTCTCTTGGGAAATAAGCTAGAAGTCAGAGACATGTTGAGGAGCTAAGTTCTCCTCCAAGCCTGCAGCTTCCAAAGTTTTACTAGCTCCACATATCTCTCTTGGAGAATGCAATATCATGTTTGGAACAATATGTCTCTCACAAGAATTTCTCATCCTAACTAACTCCTTAGGTAGGTACATAACATTGACTTGGTGTTCTCCTCACTAGTTACAATACAAACAGTAGCAAGGAAAATGCCTTGGGCTTGGTTTGAAGCCAGATATATGTATTATGAAGGAGAGGGAAGAATGGAAGGTGACTCCACAGTTTCTAGCTAGAAGGCTTGAACAATCATGTTACACATGACCAAATATGGGATTTAAGAAAAAGAGACAGTTTCAGGGGAAAGATGATAAACTCATATAGTTATATATGGAGTTTGAGATAATAGACATGAAAGAGATCTAATGACTATTTAGTAATAGAGGTTTTAAGTGTAGGTGAGAGGTCAGGGGGGTGGGATATGGATTTGGTAATCATTGAACCTGTGGGAATAAATGAGGTCTTAAGAGGATGTGAGTAGAAAAGGAGAAGGGCATCCAGTACCTGGTAGGGTGTTAGGGGGCACTTGCAGTTAGGAAGCAGGAAGAGGTAACATGATAGTAGGGACTGGCTCTGGAATCAGATGACTGGAGTAGAAATCCCAACCTTGACACTTACCACATACTGGGAGGTTTGTTCTGCTCAATTCTTCACCCAGAAGTAGAGACTGACCCTCAAGGCAGAGGATCCACACACATTGGAGGTTGTCCTTGGTGGTAGAATCTTCTTTTTCAATGACCAATTTCTTCTACATCTCAAGCTGGAGTTCTAATGACAGATTGGTTATAAGGGATAATGGGAATGACTTCAAGTTTTCTGGTTGAAAGACTAGAATAGTATTATCTCTGACAAATAAGAAGAATGTTAGGCAGAGGAACTAGACCACTGAAATCCTCTGGGTCTTGGTTTCCTTTTTTATGAGATGGAGGGGATTGGAAAAATGATGTCTAAAGTCCCTTCCAATTCTTAAAAATTCTGTCATCCTAGGAGCAAGTAAATGTATTGGTGGAGGGCATATGGTAGTTTCAAAAAGTAACATTCAAGGAATTGTTGGGTCTAGGTTTGGAGCAATTCAATTTCTTTAAATTCTGGGCCATCTTTGCTGTTTCAGAATCCATTTTTTATCACAGTCAACCCTCATTAGGCTTTTGGAGAGTTCTTGTAGATGGTCTTTTCTAAGTAAAATCCCCATTCTTTAAATCTCTGAAATCTTTATGCCTTACTTCTAGTGCAACAATGATGAATTCTCTTGTAGACCTCTAAAGTTTGTTGTAACTGAGGAGTGAAAGTTGGTCTGGTCAGGGTCATTGAAAAACTATTTTTTCCCAGACCACTTTGCTTTTCTCTTATTCTGTCTCTCCCTGAGAACTAAGGAGAGCTCAGCAATTTTTTTCTGGCCTTCCTTGTTTTCTGATCACAGCCTTGAGTAGCCTGAAGTCAGTCCTTGATGAGAACATTTCATCTTGACAGGTGTCAGCTTCTTCAAACTCAAGTCATCTATCATTCCCAGGTAGCCCAGCCTTTTTTGTTTGAATGAGGATGGACAGAAAGCTGATAGATGGTAGTGATCCATATCTGACCTTGCCTGTGGCACCTCATTCCTTTGCTATGGAAGGAGCCATTTTACTTTTTCTTAATGTCCCTGGAAGTTCTATGCAGATGTCACATCAATTTTGTCTTCTAGGAGTATGCTTATTGTTGTAGAAATATCATGTTGGGAACAGATTTTTCTTGGTTTAAATTGTTTTCCACAGGTGAGGTGCCTATCTTTTTATTCCAAGGGAAAGAGGCTAACTCAGCAAAGGTTTTGGCTAGTTACTTTATTTAGACACAGTACCTTACCAAGTAGGCTTAAAACTCTTTTGCTATCATTAATACTATAAAAGAGATTTCAACATTTTTATTTTAGAATCTCTTCCAGCTTGACCTGTTTACTAAGTGAGTTCCCTGGAGGCATCAATAGAGAGGAATGTTAGATGTCAGATTGTTGCAGTCATTTCCAATTTTTAATACGCGTCTGGTCTGTAGAAAATATCTACTATTTATTTAGTTAGAGTATTATTCACATAAAGATCACATTGAAAAATACAAGTTTTCTTTCCCTTTGTCACTAATAACATGTCATTAAAATGAAAAGTATTTAGAGCCCAATAACTTTTCACCAGAATTGATATTTTGCTTAGCTTTTTTATTCCATTCATTGTGAAGCACTGAAACTGTATAACTTGTGGTGTAGAGAATTCTGGAAACAACATTGCATTGCAATTCAGTTTCTCCACATTCTAGTCCATCTTCCACTCAGCCATCAAGGTGATCTTCCTATAGTGTGGGTCTGACTATGTCACTTCCCTATTTAATAAACTCCAAAGATTACCTCTATGATCAAATATAAAATTCATTGGCTGTTAAATCTCTTTATTACCTGGCTCTTTTTACCTTTCCAATATTCTTTCTCCCCCCCCCCCCATACATATTCTTCCTTCCAATCTTCCTCTCTTCTCTAGATATATTTTAATGAGACTGGCCTCCTTAACTGTTCCTTGAATAAGACATTCCATCCTCTGTCTGGGCATTTCCTCTGCCTATTTCTTCTGCCTGGCACTCTCCCCTCCTCATCTCTGCCTCTTGGCTTCTCCAGATTTTTTTAGGTATCAGATAAAGTCCTATCTTCTGCAAGGCACCTTTCCTGGTCCCTCTTAATTCTAGTGCTTTGCTTCTTGAAGTTATCTCCAAATTATCCTATAAATATCTTGATTGGATATAGTTCCTTGAGTTGTTTGCATGTTGTCTTTTCCATTAGAGTGTGATTCCTTGAAGGCAGGGCCATTTTGCCTTTCTTTGCATCTGTAGCACTTAGTACTGTCCTTGGTACATAGTAGGTGTTTAATAAATGTTGTGTTGACTTGACTTGATCTTGGCTGTGCCAGCAAGTAACTTGTGAGACCTTAAGACAATCTCTGCAGGCCTTAGATGCCCTAAATATAAAATAAGGGGGTTTATGTTTAGTCAATGTGATACTCACAATCTATAAGCACACTACAACTTTATTTTTTATTTTAAGCAAGTTTGCTTTTGGACTGTTCTGTTGGAAGTGCATTATCAACATTGCAGGAGAATGTTTACTGGAAATCTTCCTTCCTTCATTCCTTCCACCCCTTTACAAGGGGTTTTGTTTTGAATAAAAACAGAACCCTAGGGTATCAGAATGGGCAGAAATCACCTAATCCAGTGAGTCCCAAAGTGGGCACCACTGCCCCCTGGTGGGTGCTGCAGCGATCCAGGGAGGTGATGATGGCCACAAGTGCATTTATCTTTCCTATTAATTGCTATTAAAATTAAAAAAAAAATTAATTTCCAGGGGTGCTAAGTAATATTTTTTCTGGAAAGGGGGCAGTAGGCCAAAAAAGTTTGGGAACCACTGACCTAATCATAGGATCATAGAAAGATGATCTTTAGAGATTAATTTTAGAAAGATTTTTAGAGATTAATTAGTCTATCTCAGTATTTTATGGATCAATTAAGAAACTAAGATCCTGAAAGATAAGTGACTTGCTTTTAATGTAAATTACCAGGACTGTTCAACTGTAAGATAACTTACCTTTTTCTTACATTTTTTGTTTTTGATTTTATATTACTTTTATTTCTGAATATTTTTCTTCCCTTGTCTCTATCCTGAAGAAATAGACTGAAAGGTGGTTATAAAATGGAGTTGGTTTGATGTGAGAATTGAGAGAACCAGTCAGTTTCAATCTCATGAACACTGGCTCCATCTTGTGCTGCCACATGTATTGTCCTCCATCTTGCTACTTTTCTGCAAATCATTCATGGAAAAATAGATGGCATAATCAATCCATTTATAGTTTCATAAAATGCAGGGGGATGTAATTAAGCAGCATCTCCCAATTCTGGGAAGGCAAAGCCCTTAAAACCCACTTGCCCCTTTCCAATTTGGAAAATCCATCATCTTTCCTCAAATTAGAAATTAGATTACCTAATTTTGTATCCTGGTTTATATCCTGTTAATTGTCTTCTTTTAATGAATGAAAATCTGTGTCCCCTTGTATCAGGGTCCAAAGCCAAGCTGAGGAGGCCTGTTTCCGATTTGTTATGCAGTTGGCATCCATTGCTTAATAAATCAATATGCCGAGGAGCTCAAACCCTTTGTTTCTTTAGTTATTTCAGATTTTACGTTATACTCAGAGAACCATCTCTTATAACAAAGATTAAAAAAAAAGAAGAGAAAAAATAAAACCAGCCAATGAGTGTATCATACCTCTGCAAAGAAAGGAGGGAGGTACAACTTTGCATTTCTGCTCCAGGACCAAACTTGCTCACTCTAATTATACAATATTCAGTTTCATTTAACCTACTTTAAAGCAAAATATCCAGTGTTTAAATAGTTAAATAGCTAACATCTTTTTGGCAGACTTTCAAAAGAACTTAGATTACCGTTCCTGGACGACTGGACATAGTATCTTCTTTTCATCACTTATTGCTGTGGTGTAGCTGGTAATGCTTGCAGTACACTGGGACAAAGCACTGTAGTGCCAAGGAAATCTAGGCCAGGTTGTTTTCATCTTCCTTTTACCATGCCTCCTGTCAAAGTTCTCAGTTGTGCTACGCCGGTCCTGCATTTCGGGTGAGGAGGAATTTCAGCAAGTGCGACACAGACTTAAACATTTGTGGAAAACTTAGTTCTTTATCTCTTGTCAATCTTCTCTTCCTTGTTACTAACTTTGATTACACCAGATTATGTGCCATTTCATTTTATAGCATTTTAATAAGATCTCATTTCCCCCCTCTGTTCCTCTCCAGCTGTGTGTGATGTGTATTTGTTTTAATTTGATTACACTTTGGTTCAGGAGCTGGTATTACAATTTCATATATGTATGTATGGGTTTTTTTTTGTGATTCTGGGAATATTAAATGAGCCTGCACCTCATGGAGAGAAGGATGCCAAAATTCACATGCATTAATTAACTCTTTCGGAGGACTGGTCTGGGGCAGTGTGCATGTAACTTGTAAAGGATGCCTTAGAAGTGTGAAAGGTGATGAATCTTTTAAAATGATGGCTTTGCTTCATATTCAACTTGAAGATTAGGTCCATTAACGGTTGTAAATTACTTTGGGGAGGTGGTGTGTGTGGTTCTGGACATCTGATTTTGTCTATGGAGGTCTCCTTTTGTAGAAACTTCTTCTGCAACTATAGTCTCAGAAAGGCCTGTGTGGGGTGCTGCTGGTGGTGATGAATTAAATGACTTGTCCATCTGTCCACAGCCAGCATGGATCAGAGGTCGCCTAGAATCCTGGTCTTCCTGACTCCAGCATAGGTCTACTTCTCACTGCGCCATGTTGTAGTTTGCCTTCTCCAGGAGGGAGGGAGAGAGGAAGGGAGAGAATCAAAATTAAAAAAAATTTAACAAACAGATTAAAATGAGCTTTTACATGTAATTGAGGAAAAAAACAAAATATTAAAGAAGGTATTTCTGAGAAAAATAATATAAAAAGTTTAAACTGCATTCTCTTTTTCACTTGAAATATTAAAAAAAAACTTGAGTACCTTAAACTTTCCATTTTTTCCATCCTCATATTCACATAAAAGCAAAACAAAGATTCATTCATTATGCGACTTCAAGATGAGCTAGTCTCTCCCCCTCTGCTTCAAAAAGTTTAGCAGGGTTTCAACTGGTATATAGTTAAGCAGTTACATTTGTATCTTAACTTTTCTTTCCTCACTGGCTGCTCCCTCTCTCCTCACTCCTCACACACAAAGCTGCTTATGGTTATTATGTATTTTGTCTTCAAGGTCATTTTTCATATTTTACTTCTTGTAAGCTGTGTGAATAATGTTCTTTTATTCACTGGAATGTGACTTGTTAAGTAAATTGTAATAGAGAAAACTACAAAATTTCTTTAAATCAGTAGCATTACACTGGCCTAAGGGAACCACATAACCTGAAATTTGCCCCTTTTTATCAGGTCTTCCCCCCGCCAAATCACAGAGATGATATTTTGCATATATTTGTTAGAAATATTAAAAAGTGTTATTGTTAAAAAGTTTTATTACAGTTAATTTTCTGCAAATATGTGATTGTGAGAGATTTATTGGATTTTTAGCTTACGAAGATCCTAAACTCTCTATGCCTTAGTGTCTCTATGACTGAAAAAAAATCATCATCATTAGCCAAATTTCTGGCCAAGGGATGGTTGTTGTTCATAGCCTCACCCAGACTTATCTAGACTGGTTCATAGCCTGTGAGCCTGTTGTGGTGTGAATATTAGGTGGTGCAGGGATAGGATGCCAGTCCTGGAGTCAGGAAGAACTAAGAACTAATGGCTGAGGCACTTATTACAGACATGACCGAAACAACCGAACTACAACCTGAAATATCTTCATCCCAGTAGAACCTGCCAGGGTTTATACTCTTCCAGCATAGACTTTGAGAAAGAATCCAGGACATTAGAGGATGATTTAATGAAAGTGAGCCTTCATTTATTTATTTATTTATTTATTTATTTTTGCTATCCAGTCATTTTAGTCATGCCTGACTCTTTGTGGACCTATTTGGCTTTTTCTTGGCAAAGATACTTGGGGGGATTTGCCATTTTCTTCTCCAGGTCATTTTACAGATGAGGAAACTGAGACAGAGTTAAGTGACTTGCTCAGGGTCACACAACTATTAAGGGTCTGAAGATGGATTTGAACCTAGGTCTTCCTGACTGGTGTTCAATCCACTGTGCCACCTGACTGCCCATTATTTTGGTTTGCATCAGATGTTGGGGGATCCCCCCCATTTCAGTGCAGCATACTTCAATTTTTATATCAGATATCATTAGATCTCACAAAATGAGATTCAATAGTTATAAATTTGCTCTATAGAAAATTTGACTGGAATGTGTATTTTTGACTATATAAAAGATATGGGTATCTACACTAATACATATAGTTCCAATTAGTGCTAATAATGAATTCCCCTCAAGTGTTCACATGTATTAAAACTTGCATTAAATTATATAAATTATGATAATTCATTCCAGTCAAACAGGGAATAATGTAGCAGGAATTCAAATTATGCTATCTGTTCAAGGCAATTCACACTATTTGGGACCTAGGAATTCATTGTTGGTGACTGGTTTTTTTGAGGTGGGAAGGAAAGACCTACATTTCACCTGTAGGAGGAAGCTCTTGATGGGGAATCCCTTTGGTCCAATGCATGCATATCAGTAGCTCATCTTTAATTTAGTCTTCAGAGAGATTTGCCAGGGGCCATTGCAAACCCAAGGAACTTGCCCATGATGATACAGGATGGATCAGAGGCAGATCTTGATCCCACTTCTTTCTGACACCAAGGCTAGCCTTCACTTCACTATGCCATACTGCCTTTTGTGATTTTTAAAAATCACTTGTAAGTACATTATATGAGTCATGATCTTTAAAAATAAATCAAACCCTTATTTTCTGTCTTAGAATTGATGGGTTAAGGCTAGGCAATGGGGGATTCACCCAGAGTCACACAGCTAGGAAGTGTCTGAGGCCACATTGAACCCAAGAGCTCCCATCTCTAGGTTTCAATCCACTGTGCCACTTTGCCCCTAATATTGCTCTTCATGCCTGCTCTAGTGTGTAAAATGGTTGTTTCCCAACTATGTAGCAGACTGGCTACAAATGCTCTTTTCATGGATAGTTTGAAGCACAGCTGGTTTCCCCCCCACCCCAAAATGCACCAGTTTTTCCTTAAAGGCAGTTGATTTCCAGCATCCTACTCTCATTGTTAGTGGACTTTTAAGTTCCCTGGTGAACTCCAGAGTCAAAATTATAATAATATTATCTAGTATTTATATGATACTTCAAGGTTTGCAAAGAACTTTATAAATATATCTCATTTTACCCTCCAAACAGCCCTGGTAGTAGAAAGAGTACTGAAGTTAGTAGTGGTGGGGCTATGCTTTGAACAAAAGTGACTCAATTATTATTTACTTATATGACTTGGACTCTGTATGCCTCCATTTCCTAATCTGATAATGAATGCTTTATGAAGTATGATAAAATCTAGCATTTATATGTCGCTTTGAGGTTTGTAAAACTTTTTACAAATGTTACCTCACTGAGGCAAGTTTTGAATCCAGATCTTTCTGACTCTAGATCCAGAGTTCTATCCATTATATTACTTTGCTGCTCAGTGAGAACATGCTCAGGCCAGTTTTGATATTAAATAGCTCTTGTCTCATTGGTATTACCCCTTTTCCTAACTAGAAAATGATACCAGTCCCTTACCTATTTCAAGGGATATGCTAAAGATGGATGAGATCATATTCACTTTAAACTCCTCAGAGAAAAAATTGCATTGTGTGTGGAAAGAAACATTAGGTTTTATGTTTCTTCTTTGTTCCCTTTGGCAGGCTTGGGGATCAGTTCTACAAGGAAGCCATTGAACACTGCCGTAGCTACAACTCGAGACTGTGTGCTGAGCGCAGCGTGCGCCTCCCCTTCCTTGACTCTCAGACTGGAGTTGCCCAGAACAACTGCTATATCTGGATGGAAAAGAGACATCGGGGACCAGGTAGGCAATGTGACCTGTGAAATGGGCACATTTATGTTTGTCTGTGTTCATATGCATAATTGCAAGATCTATAGAGAAAAAATGGACTAACATAACAATATAGCTTAAAATATGTGTATGGGGGAGAACTGAGGTGGTGTAGTGGATAGAGCCCTGGGCTCAGAATCAGGAAAAATCATTTTCATTAATTCAAAGCCACTTAACCCTGTGTTATGATTAAAATTATCTTGAGAGATTGATTTTTGGGTAAGAATATTAGTTTATTGATTACATCAGGTTTATTTCTTAAACTAACATAACCAATAAAGTGATATAAATTTCCATGACTCTCTTGGGACCAGGAATAACCTGAGCTGGGTAAGGAAGCTTAATAAATAGATTTTTAGGAGTTCATTATTCAGCCCCTCCCTTGATCATCCCCAAATATATTTAATTGGTGAGTACTAATTAAGAGGTGGTCCATCAATCTATCCACCCCTCTCCATATCTACATCATGGGGAATATATACACAGGAAAAGAACCCTTCTCCCCTTCATTTATTACACAACTTCTGTTAAAAAGGAAAACACAAAAAATGTGGCAAGACTTTCAGTTAAGATTGTGGCAGAGTAAGGAGCAGCTGCTCGATTTCTCCTAACCAAAGCATACAGGACTCCTCAAGGGGACATAAAAACGAACCCAGACGAATGAAGGAACCCCACAACAGGGCGCAGCATTGAAGGTACGCAGAATCGGGGCATCTCCACGCTATAAAGGGGTAAAACAGCTCTCACTAAAATACGAGAGGAAGAAGCCCCTCCCCCACCCCCACACCACACACCTCGCACAGCGCCAAGGCCAACGCACAAGAGTGAAAACAGGACTGGGGCAACCAGTAAATCACTAGCAGCCCCAGGGCTTGTACCTGTGTGCTACAAGATGAGGGACCCCAAGTGGCTGGGGGGCGTGCATGGACTTTCCCCGAGCCTCTGCGCAGGTGTGGACAAAGATCTCTAACGCAGGGACTTTCCCGAGCATCTCTGTGGGTGAAGGCATAGCCCCAGGCACGAATAAAGATCTCGAGCACACAGACTTTCCCTACTGTCTGCATGGGTGAAGGCAGAGCCTTAGATGCGAATAAAGATCTCCAGCGCAGGCTTGGACCTCAAGTGAGGGCCCGGAGCAGACAGGAGCGCGGCTGTGAAAGTAGCCCCTGAGACTGCTGAAGGAGCCTCGGGCAGAGGGGCAGACGGAGGACTACCAGGAGGCCCGACCCTGAGGACAAGGAGACCGGAGCCCCCAGGAGCTTAGAAAGCGCAAGCAGACCCTGAGTGTGAAGACAAAGCTGAAAAGGGGTGGGGCTAACAATGGCAAGCCGAGAACCCCAGAAGAAGAAAAAGATTATCAAGAAAAACTCTGGAACACTCGACAACTTTTGCACAGAGAAAATCCAGACAACAGAGGAGGACAAACAAGTAATCATATCCAAACCTTCCCCCAAAAATGAAAGCTGGTCACAAGCTATTGAAGAGTTCAAAAATGAGATGTTGAAGAAGATGGAAGAGATCTGGCAAGAAAATAACAGTTTAAAAGGCAGAATTTTGCAATTGGAAAGTGAGGCTCAGAAATCAAATGAACTGATAAGCAAATTGAACACCAGAAATGACCAGATTGAAAAGGAAAACCAAAATATTATAACCAAAAACCGGTCCCTAAAGGCTAGAATTGAACAATTAGAAGCCAATGATCTCTCAAGACAACAAGAACAAATAAAACAAAGTCAAAAGACTGATAAAATAGAAGGAAACATGAAATACCTCAATGAGAAAGTAACAGACCAAGAAAACCGGTCTAGAAGAGACAATTTGAGAATCATTGGTCTTCCAGAAAAGGCAGAAATTAATAGAAACTTGGACTCCATACTTAAAGAAATTATTCAGAAAAATTGCCCTGAAGTTCTACAACAAGAGGGCAATATAGACATTGAAAGGATCCATAGATCACCCTCTACACTGGACACAGAAAAGTCAACACCAAGGAATATAATAGCCAAATTCAAGAGCTTTCAAGTAAAAGAAAAATCTTACAAGAAGCCAGAAAGAGACAATTCAAATATCAAGGAGCACCAATCAGGATCACATAGGATCTGGCAGCCTCCACGCTAAAAGACCACAAGGCTTGGAATACGATATTCAGAAAGGCAAGAGAGATGGGCCTTCAGCCACGGATCAACTGCCCATCGAAACTGACTATATACTTCCAGGGGAAAGTATGGGCATTCAACAAAATTGAAGATTTCCAAGTTTTTGCACAAAAGAGATCAGGACTAAATGGAAAGTTTAATACCCAACCACAAAAATCAAGAGAAACATGAAAAGGTAAATAAGAAACAGAGGGAAAAGAAAGAAAACTTATAATTTTTTAAATTTGACTCTTTAAGGGTTTAAATAAGATCTAATTATCTGTATTACTATGTGGAGAAATGCTATGTATAATTCTCTTTAGTGAACTCTATTTGCTATTATAATATTCACTAATATAGCAACCAGAAGAATAATTCATAGGGAGAGGATAGTATACTAAATGGTCTAAGATGACATGGGGGATGGGAAAGAGGGGGGGAATAGTAGGGGACACCAAGAAAAATCTGAGTAAATAAGAAAAATAGGATATTCTATTACACACAAAGAGGGCAAGGGAAGGGGAGGTGATAAATACTATTATAAGAAGGAGAGGAAGAGAGCATTAAGAGGTAATAATCAAACCTTACTCTCAGTGTAATCAACCCAGAGAGGGAAGAGTAGCTTTATTATCCATTCGGATAAAAAACTCTATCCAACCCTACTGAGAAAGTCAGAAGGGATAAACCAAAGTGAGCAGGGGAGTGGGGAGGTCAAAAAAGGGAGGGGAGAAGAAGGGGGAGGGAATTCATTAGGCCTTTAAAAAACAAAAAGAGGGGAATAACAAGGGAGGGGGCAGAAAGGGAAGTCAATCAAGGGAGGGGATAAGGGATACCGGCTCAAAGCAAACCACTGGTTTAAAAGAAAATAGTGTAAGAAGAAGGGGTGGGTCTAGGGGAGGATACAAAAATGTCAGTGAATGCACAACTGATAATTGTAACTCTGAATGTGAATGGGATGAACTCGCTCATAAAACGGAAGCAAATAGCAGAGTGGATCAGAAACCAAAATCCTACCATATGTTGTCTACAAGAAACACATATGAGGCGGGTAGACACACACAAGTTTAAGGTTAAGGGCTTGAGCAAAATCTTTTGGACGTCAAATGAAAAAAAGAAGGCAGGAGTGGCTATTATGATCTCTGACAAAGCCAAAGTAAAAATAGATATGATTAAAAAAGACAGGGAAGGTCATTACATCCTGATTAAAGGCAGTATAAACAATGAGGAAATAACACTGCTCAATATATATGCACCAAGTGTTATAGCATCCAAATTCATAAAGGAGAAAATGGCAGAGCTCAGGAAGGAAATAGATAGTAAAACCATACTAGTGGGAGATCTAAATATTCCTCTTTCAGATCTAGATAAATCAAACCAAAAAATAAATAAGAAAGAGGTAAGAGAGGTGAATGAAGTCCTAGAAAAATTAGATTTAATTGATATGTGGAGAAAAATAAATAGGGACATAAAGGAATACACCTTTTCAGCTGCACATGGTACATTCACAAAGATTGAACATGTAATAGGACATAGAATCATTGCAAACAAATGCAAAAGAGCAGATATAATAAATGTAACCTTCTCAGATCATAATGCAATAAAAATAATAATTAGTAAGGGCACCTGGACAGGCAAATCAAAAACCAATTGGAAATTAAACAATATGATTCTCCAAAACCAATTTGTCAAAGAAGAAATCATAGAAAAAATCAACAATTTCATTGAAGAGAATGACAATGATGAGACATCCTACCAAACTCTGTGGGATGCAGCCAAGGCAGTACTCAGGGGGAAATTTATATCCTTGAGTACATATATTAACAAATTAAGGAGGGCAGAGATTAATGAATTGGGCATGCAACTCAAAAAATTAGAAAGTGAGCAAATTAAAAGGCCCCAGATGAAAACTAAATTAGAAATACTAAAACTTAAAGGAGAAATTAATAAAATCGAAAGTGAAAGAACTATTGAATTAATAAATAAGACTAGAAGCTGGTACTTTGAAAAAACAGATAAAATAGACAAAGTACTGGTCAATCTAATAAGAAAAAGGAAAGAAGAAAACCAAATTGACAGTATTAAAGATGAAAAGGGAGACCTCACCTCTAATGAAGGGGAAATTAAGGCAATCATTAAGAACTATTTTGCCCAATTATATGACAACTAATATAACAATTTAGGAGATATGGATGAATATCTACAAAAATATAAATTGCCTAGATTAATAGTAGAAGAAATAGAATACCTAAATAATCCCATATCAGAAATAGAAATTGAACAAGCCATCAAAGAACTCCCTAAGAAAAAATCACCAGGACTTGATGGATTCACAAGTGAATTCTATCAGACATTCAAAGAGCA
>NC_058131.1:478186008-478211692 GCF_016433145.1 Gracilinanus agilis | reverse complement strand
ATGATATGATGGTCTACTTAAAAAATCCTAGAGAATCAACTAAGAAGCTGGTAGAAATAATCAACAACTTTAGCAAAGTTGCAGGATACAAAATAAATGCACATAAATCATCAGCATTTCTATACATTTCCAACACATTAGAGCAGCAAGAAGTAGAAAGAGAAACACCATTTAAAATCACCCTAGACAATATAAAATACTTGGGAATCTATCTACCAAAACAAACACAGCAATTATATGAAAACAACTACAAAACACTTTCCAAAAAAATAAAACTGGATCTCAATTGGAAAACCATTAATTGTTCATGGGTAGGACGAGCTAACATAATAAAAATGAACATTCTACCCAAATTAATTTACCTATTTAGCGCCATACCTATCAAGCTACCAAAAAACTTCTTTACTGAATTAGGAAAAACTATAACAAAGTTCATTTGGAATAACAAAAGATCAAGAATATCAAGGGAAATAATGAAAAAAAAATGTGAAGGAAGGGGGCCTAACAGTAGCAGATATTAAACTGTACTATAAAGCAGCAGTCATCAAAACAATATGGTACTGGCTAAGAGATAGAGAGGAGGATCAATGGAATAGACTGGGGATAAATGACATCAGCAAGACAGTGTATGATAAACCCAAAGAGCCCAACTTTTGAATCCACTATTTGACAAAAACTGCTGGGAAATTTGGAAAACAATATGGGAGAGATTAGGTTTAGATCAACATTTCCCACCCTATACCAAGATAAATTCAGAATGGGTGAATGACCTGAATATAAAGAGGGAAACTATAAATAAGTTAAGTGAACACAAAATTGTATACCTGTCAGATCTCTGGGAAAGGAAAGCTTTTAAAACCAAGCAAGAGTTAGAGAAAATTACAAAATGTAAATTAAATGGTTTTGATTATATTAAGCTAAAAAGCTTTTGTACAAACAAAAATAATGTAGTCAAAATCAGAAGGGAAACAACAAATTGGGAAAAAAATCTTTATAACGAAAAACTCTGACAGGGATCTAATTACTCAAATATACAAGGAGTTAAATCAATTGTATAAAAAATGAAGCCATTCCCCAATTGAAAAATGGGCAAGAGACATGAATAGGCAATTCTCAGGTAAAGAAATCAAAATTATCAATAAGTACATGAGAAGGTGTTCTAAATCTCTAATAATTAGAGAAATGCAAATCAAAACAACTCTGAGGTATCACCTCACACCTAGCAGATTGGCTAAAATGAAAGAAGGGGAGAGTAATGAATGCTGGAGGGGATGTGGGAAAATTGGGACATTAATGCATTGCTGGTGGAGTTGTGAAATGATCCAACCATTCTGGCTGGCAATTTGGAACTATGCTCAAAGGGCTATAAAAGAATGCCTGCCCTTTGATCCAGCCATACCATTGTTGGGTTTGTACCCCAAAGAGATCATGGATAAACCGACTTGTACGAAAATATTTATAGCTGCGCTTTTTGTGATGGCAAAGAACTGGAAAAGGAGGGTATGTCCTTCAATTGGGGAATGGCTGAACAAACTGTGGTATATGCTGGTGATGGAATACTATTGTGCTCAAAGGAATAATAAACTGGAGGAGTTCCAGGTGAACTGGAGAGACCTCCGGGAACTGATGCAGAGCGAAAGGAGCAGAGCCAGAAGAACTCTATACACAGAGACTGATATACTGTGGTAAAATTGAATGTAATGGACCTCTGTACCAGCAGCAATACAATGACCCAGGACAATTCTGAGGGAGTTATGGTAAGGAACGCTACCCACATTCAGATGAAGATCGGCAGGAGAGGAAACATAGAAGATAAACAATTGCTTGAATGCATGGTCTGAGGCGGACATGATTGGGGATGTGGACTCAAAACTACCACACCAATGCAACTAACAACAATATGGAAATAGGCCCTGAACAAGGACACATGTTACAACCAGTGGAAATGTGTGTCGGCCATGGGTGGGGGGAAGAGTGGGGGGTGAAGGGGAAAGTAGGGGCATAAAGTATGTAAACAGGTTAAAAATGAATATTAATAAATGTTTAAAAAAAAGGAAAACACACTTTGGGATTTCTAAGGACAAAGAAAATACAAAAATCAGCAGGCTGGATGGTGTCTCTAATCCAGATCACAGAATACACAATAATTTTTCCTAATGTATGAGAATTAATACAGTATATGAAAAATAAATTCTCACATCTGTTTGCTTCCATTCGTCATCTGTAAAATGAAGTGGAGAAGACAGTAGCAAACCATTCTGGTATCTTTGTCAAGAAAACCCCAAATAGGGTCACAAAAAGTTAGACACAACAGAAAATGACTGAAGAAAAGAAGTATGTGTGTATGTGATATGTTTCCATATACATAGAGACTAAGGTGTAGCAGCTCAGAAAACTATGACATAATAGAAAAAGCCTTAATTTGAATTCAGGAATATAAGGTTTGAGTTATGGCTTCCCTATCTACCAGTTGTATGATGTTGGCTGCCAATTAGCCTCAGTTTCTCTAATGGAGCTAATAATATTTTCTCTATTCACCTCTCAGGGTTCATAGCATCTAATGAGAGCCTATGATTTTTAGAAATAAAACTGTTATAAAAATCTAAGCTATATAAATGTAAAATTTTACTACATAAGTACAAAATGGGGAAGAATGGCTAGAAATCAGATTATGTGAAAGAAACTTATTTAATGTGGCAGCCAAAAACATTATTTTCCTGATCATTCTAGGTAGTGTTTGCACTTTAAATTACTTTGGATTTATTCTGTCTGCATTTTATACATATTTGTCTATAGACATGTTGTTTTCTAGTGGTAGAATGTAAACCCCTGGAGGGTAGATGTGGTTTCATTATTTTGATTTTGCATGCTACCTGGCACATTCAATAAATGCTTATGGAATTGAATAGATGGGACTGATAGAAGGAAGGACTGATTAAGGGAGGCAGTGATGAGAAGCAAAACAGATTTTTGAGGAAGAACAGGTTAAAAAGAGAAAGAGATAAATGTGAGAAAACAGGATAGAGGGAAATCATAACAGTGAATGTGAATGTGATGAACTCACCCATAAAATGGAAGCATATAGAAGAATGGATTAAAAAACCAGTGTCTGAAAATATATTTACAAGAAATACACTTGAAACAGAGACACACACATATAGAAAAATAAGGAGCTGGAGAAGGACATATTATTCAGGGGTAAAAAAGGCAAGGGTAGTAATCAAGATCTGAAACAAAGCAAAAGCAAAACTAGACTGAATTAAAAGGGATAAGCAGGGAAACTATATGTAGGTAAAAGGAACCATAGACAATGAAATAATGACCAAAAGGAACCATAGACTATAAAACATGAGAAGCAAATATAGCATCTAAATTCTAAAAGGAAAAATTTAAGTGAATTACAGGAGGAAACACGGCAAAACTATATTTGTAGAGGGCCTCAACTTTCCCCTTGCAGAGCTAGATAAATCTAATAAAAAATATACAAGAAAGAAGTCAAGGAAATGAATAGATTTTGAGAAAAGTTAGATAGAATAGTCCTCTGGAGAAAACTAAATGAGAATAGAAAGGAGTATACCTTTTTTTTCAGCACTATCTGGCACCTTTGCAAAAATTGAATATATATCAGGCCATAAAAACCTCAGAGCCAAATACATAAAAGCAGAAATGTTAAGTGCATTCCTTCCAATAAAAATTATATTCAATAAAGAGCCATGAAAACCTGGATTAAAAATTAATAGGAAATCTAAATATTGAATCCTAAGAATAAGGAGGTCAAAGAACAAATCATAGAAACAATCAATAATTTCATTAAAGAGAATGACAACAGTCCTATATTTATGGGATGCAGCCAAAAAGTACTTAGGAGAAAATTTATATCTCTAAACACTCATATCAATAAAATAGAGAAAGAGGAGGTTAATGACTTGCATATGCAACTAAAAAAAAGCTAAAAAAAGAACAAGTTAAAAATTGCAAATTAAACATCACATTGGAAACTCTGAAAATCAAAGGTGAGATGAATAAAACTGAAAGTAAGAAAACCATTAAACTAATAAATAGAATTAGGGTAAAAACTGTGAAAAAACCTCCCACAATAAGATAGCTACACCATTGTTTAACTTGATTAAAAAAGTAAAGAAGAAAACCAAATTAACAGCATCTTAAGTAAAAAGGGTGAATTCAACACCAATGAAGATGAAATCAAACAATTATTAGGAACTATTTTGTCCAGTTATACCCCAACAAAGATCACAATAGAAATTAAAAGGATGCATATTTAGAAAAATATAAATTTCTCAGATTAATAGAAGAGGAAATAGAATACTTAAATAACTCTAAATTGGAAAAAGAAGTTGAACAAACTATAAACAAGTTCCTTGAGAAAAAGGATGAGATTGATTCACATCCCCAGGATTAGATGGATTCACAAGTGAATCCTATCAAACATTTAAAGAACAATTAATTTTTATACTATATAAACTATTTGGAAAAATAGGCAAAGAAAGAGTCCTACCAAATTCTTTTATGACACAAATATAATGTTGATACACAAACCAGGAAGAGCAAAAATAGAGAAAGAAAACTATAGACCAATTTCCCTAATGAATATTGATGTGAAAATCTTAAATAAAATACTACTAAGGATATTATAACAATTTATCACAAAGATCATACACTATGACCAGGTGGGATTTATACCAGGAATGCAGGACTGGTTCATTATATCAGCATAATTGAGCATATCAAATCTGACTCTCCCCTCCCCCATCCCCACCCACCCCGGACATTCACTAGCTGTCTGACTGTGGGCAAACTGTGTTTGCCTTAATGTATTGGAAAAGGAAATGGCAAGCCACTCCAGTATTTTTGCCATGAAAACTCCATATAGGGTCAGAAAGAATTGGACGTGACCAAATGATTAAATAACAACAAATAAACAAAACTACAGCTCTTTGCAGATGATATGATAGTATACTTAGAAAACTAGTTGAAATAATTAAGAACCTTAACAAAGTTGCAGGATAGAAAATAGATGCACATTAATCATCAGCATTTCTATTTATTCTCAACTCAGTCTAGCAGGAGGAGATAGAAAGAGAAATCCCATTAGATAAGAGAGAGAGAGAATATTGTGGGATGTAAAAATGTATAATTTTAATTATATTAAATTTAAAAAATTTAAACAAATAAAAGTCAATGCCACTGAGATAAAAAGAAAGCCCAGGAAGTTAGGAAATTTAAAAAAAATAAAGTTTCTCTGTAAAAGCCTCATTTCTCAAATATATAGAGAATGGAGTCAAATTTATAAGAATAAAAGTCATTCCCCAATTGATAAGTAAATGGTCAAAAGTTGTGAAGAGGCAGTTTTTAGAAGAAGAAATCTTCTAAAATTATTGAAAGTCATGAAAAATGCTCTAAATCATTGTTGATTAGGGAAATGCAAATTAAATAACTTAGTGCCACCTCACAGTTATCACATTGGTTAATATGACAGAAAAGGAAAATGACAAATATTGGAGGGGATGTGGGAAAATTGGGACACTAATGTATTGGTGGTGTTACCAATAGGTCTTAACATTCTGGAGAGCAATTTAAACCATTCCTAGGGGATATAAAACTGTGCATACCTTTTGAGTCAGCAATGCCACTACTAAGTCTTTATTCCAGAAGAAATCAATGCAAAAGGAAAAGGATATATGTGAACAAAAATATTTATAGCAGCTCTTTTTGTGGTGGTAAAGAACTGGAAACTGAGGGGATGCCCATCAATTGGGGAATGATTGAAAAAGTTGTGCTTTTTGATTGTGATAGTATACTATTGTGCTATAAGAAATGATGAGCAGGATGCTTTCAGAAAGACCTGGGAAGACATATGCAAGCTCACACAAAGTGAAATGAGTAGAACCAGTAGGACATTGTACACAGTTTAAAACAATATTAATGATGATCATCTCTGAATGAATGAACTATTCTCTGTAATACAATGATCCAATATAATTCTGAGGAATTTATGATGAAAAATGTGATCCTTGTAGAGAAGGAACTGATGGAGTCTGAATGCAAATCAAAATACCCTTTTTGGAGTCTGAATGCAAATCAAAATACACTTTTTTACTTTATTTTTCTTGTTTCTTTGTCTGTCTTTTTCCTAACATGACTAGCATGGAGATGTTTTGCATGACAACACATGGAAGATCTTTATAAAATTGCTTGCCTTTTCAAGGTGTGGGGAGAAGGAAGAGAATTTGGAACTCAAAATTAAAAAAATGAATGTTAAAAGTTACTTTCACCTGCAACTGAGAAAAAATTAAATTAAAACACACAAAAAAGGATATTTAGGAAGAGGAGTGGGTTGGGGGAAACAAAGTGGCTTCTATTTCAGATACATTGATTCAGGATGATGATGGGTCATAGCAGTGATGTCTAATATACAATTGAAGGCATGGGATTAGAGGTTAGTGGAGAGATGCAGGCTGTATGCGTAGGTCTGGGAAAGTTGAATTTATGAGAAATAATGAGGTAGTCCTCAACAAAAGAAGTTTAGAGAGAGAAGAGGAGAGGGCCCAGCATAAAGCATGGAGTATACTCATCCACCATTGGGTGGCAAGGGGTGGGGGTGAGGGAAGTTGCAGGGCAGGATATAGATCATAGTTCTTTAAAGGAGAATGATAGGTAGAAAGACAGAGAACCACTGACAAAGAAGTATTGCAAAAATCCAGAGAGCATCAAGGAGAGATTGTTCAAACACTGCAGAGAAGTAGAGAAAGATAAGGATGGAGAAAGGGCCATTCAGTATAGCAATAAAAAAATGATCAGAGTGACCTTGGAGAGAGCACTACCCTAATAAACTTGACTACTTCAACTAGAAAAGTTAGAGACTCTGAGGTCTAGTTTTGAGTTTCCTCATCACTAGAAAGCTCAAGATGAAATTATTCTTATGTTTTTCCTTCTAGCTTCACTCTTAAGGAGATGTCCAATTTTCCCATCAACTAAAATATAATCTCCAGAGGGCTTGGACAGATTTCACCCTCTATAAAAATAGTAATAAGAATCAGAGATCACCAAGATACCTTTTAGCTCTGAAATTCTAAAGTGCTTATTAAATACACATTGTGTACTCAGACTGCAGGTAATACTCATCTGATCATTACTATTGAATGTCCTACTGCCCATCAAGGTGAAAGAGAATAGTATTAGCACATAAAGAATTGACTTAGATAAGTAAAGTTTAATGATTCAGGTCACTGCAAGATTAGTATAACTAAGGAAGAATGAAACTGAATTATGCTAGCCCAATTATAGACAGCTGTAGTGGTATAAATTAATTTTCCAGAAATAGAGAAAGGCAAGGGTTATTTATACAGTTGACCTCACTTAGATAACCCTGATATATAAAAATGCAGAATTACCATAACAAGTTAAATCAAGGAGCACTTTGTTTTCTAAAAAGAACTGCTACTAGATTCCTTTAAATAGTAAGATGTCCCTAGTGTATGAAACCTTTCCTGGTCACTCCCAGCTGCTAGAACTATATCCTCTAAGATTATTTTCTCTCTTCTCTGTATTTATCCTATATGTTTTGATTTATATATATTGTTTCCATCACTAGAATGTAAACTTTTTAGAGCAGGAAATATTTTTTGCAACTTAGCATAGAACCTGGCACACAGTAAGTGATCAATAAATGCATGATTAATTGATTTAGAAAAACCAATTTACCCACAACTTTCTAGATGCACATCTAATGTGCATAATGACATATACAGTAACTCAAAGGTAGTAGGATTTAGCCACACATGTCAATTATCCAAAGCAGAGGTGTCAGACACACTGAATGTAGCCCACAACACTCCTTAGTGGACTCCAACAAGATTAAAATTTAATTGGTAAATATTTAACAAAATGAATAAAAATATAATGAAACATAGACAATATAACATTTCAACACTAAGTCAATATACAGCTGGCAGGAATCTTTACCTATGGTTTAGTGGTCCCTGTTTCTATTTGATTTTGACACCACTGATCCAGAGCTATAGTTGATTTTAAGTACCATGGCCAGCTCCACTTAGAAAACATCTTCAGTGACCTGGGGTTACATAAAATAGTATTTGAGAATTTAGAATGAGATTTTATACTTCAAATCATATCTTGGACTCAACTTTCCATTCTCCCTTTTGTGAAAAGGAAGAACCAAAGAAACAACATTCATTTGAAGAGTACTAGATTTCAGAAGACAAATGATAAATTCAGTTTCTTATGTTGTTGTTGAACAGGTAAATGGGAATCAATGTTGGATTCACAGTTCCTCGCCCCTCCCCCCCCAAGAAATCAGTCTCATCAAATGACCTTATATAATCAACTGTGACTAATGCCTTTATATTCAAATATTTTTTGAACAATGAAGGGTAGAGTTAAAACTATCAAATTTAGAATATAGTTGAACTTTGACGGAGCTTTGACCACATTAGAATTGGAACTGTCTTCACTGGTGCAGATCACAACCCATCTGTGCCTGTGTGTCCTTGTTAAATATCCCAGAGCCAGCTGATGATTCAGTGGACAGAATACTGGACCTGGCATCACGAAGACTTGAGTTCAAAGCAACCTCAGACATTTACTAGTTTTGTATGGTCTCAGGACAAGTCATTTAACCACTGTCTACCTCAGTTTCCTCATCTATAAAATGGGGATAAGAGTAACAACTTCTTCCCAGTGTTTTTGTGAGGATATCATTAAATAATATTTCTAAAAAAGTTAGCACAGTGCCTGGGACATAGTAAGTACTTCATAAATGCTTATTTTCTCCTTTCTTCCATGAAGCCTCTGTAAGGGGTCTATCCAATGTGCTGGAGACCCCCCTCTGAGTCTTATTTTTTTTAAACCTTCCATCTTAGAATCAATACTGTGTATTGGTTCTGAGGCAGAAGAATGGTAAGGGCTAGGTGATGGGGGTCAAGTGACTTGTCCAGGGTCATATAGCTAGGAGATGTCTGAGGCCAGATTGGACCCAGGAGCTCCCATCTCTAGGCCTGGCTCTCAATACACTGAGCCACCGACCTGTCCCCTGAGTTTTAGTATTTTGAAGATACCAGTACACTTATTGGAAAGTCTGTCTGCTGTTCCTTGGTCTTATTTCATGACTAATCCATCTTCTTTTTGGGACATGTTTGTCCACGATTGTTTTTTAAACTCCACTTCTTATGCATCAGTGGCAATATTCTGCAATCCTTTTACTTCCACTATGCATCATTCCATTGCTTTAGAGGCACCTGAGACTGATTTTTTAATTCATGGTATTCCACAGTTGATTTATATAGAATACTTGTGTGGAAAAAAGTGAGTTTTGGCTATAGGAAACAGCTTGAGATTTTCCATTGTACTGAACAGTTTCCCAAATATTATTCAAATTGCTCCCCTTTAATTCAAATCTGGGCTTAGCTCACTCACTATCCATCTGTTTTTTCCTCATGAAATATGAGCCCAATCCCCTTTGAGAAGTCAGACTTCACTAAGGAGGTCCTCTGGAGTGAGGTTTGATTCACTTGACCCAATGACATTCTGTAGAGAAGAGTGTCTGGGAAATCTTACTCTCTACACAGCCTTCCTTTTTGATTTGGATTTTACGTTATTTGGACCTCTTTCATGAAAGTAGTGAACAACTTTGGTGAGCAAACATATTCCTATTTTATTACTTGCTTGATATTAGTTATGAGATGATTAATGAATAGTTATCTCTGGATATATCTATTAAGTAATACCAATCTAAATATATATCTATTAAGTGATACTAATAGCTAGTGTGTAGGTTTTAATTATGGTATTCATTCAATTTCACAACCATCCTATTAGGTAGATGCTATTATTATTCCTATTTTACAGATGAGAAACCTGAGACTGAATTAGTTTGAAATGACTTACCAGAGCTCACATAGCTAGTAAGCTTCTCAGTCAGTATTTGAATTCAAATTTTCCTGACTATAAATCCAGAGCTTAATTCCCTAACACCATTTAGCTGCCTCCATTTGCATTGGGGACACCTTTGTCAGAGTAAAGCCTTTAAGGCTTTGTTTTGCTTTATTGAGTCAATTATTTATTGATTTTTATTTCTTGGTTATTAGCAAACAATAAACAAAAATGTGACTGTGTATTTTCTGTACCTCTTTATCAGTCATACACCAGGAAAGAAGTGGTGTGCTGAAGAGGACTGCCTGTAGTAGGCAATAGCCTACTATATTTTCATGAAGAATACCTTCAATACATGCATTCTCATAAAACATTAAAAATATATTTGTTGTTGTCTTTTTGTATATATCACAGTCATCCCGCCATGCTTCATTGGATGAAACATTTCCTTGTGACAAAAACAGTTAAGCAAAAGCATATTATGTGAACACATGGGTTGAAGCGGACATGATTGGGGATGTAGACTCGAAACTACCACACAAAGGCAACTATCAACAATTTGGAAATAGGTCTTGATCGATGACACATGTTAAAACCAGTGGAAATACACAGCAGCCATGGGGGAGGGAGCTCGGGGGGGTGAAGGGGAAAGTAAGAATGAATTATGTAACCATGTTAACTTTTCTAAAAAATAAATATTAATAAATGTTTATTAAAAAAGCATATTATGTGGTGTTCATACCTGAAATTGTACACAATATTTTGTCATAGCAATCCCCTGCCTCTTTGCTGTGATGGGAGAAGTATGCTTCATTTTATTTCTTGTAGGACCTTTATTAGTTTTTCAATTGCTCAGACTTTTATTTAATTTTTTTTTAGAGCTTACTGTTGCCATTATGCATATCACTCTCTTGGTTTTACTTAATTTGATTTGTATCATTTTACACATATCTTCTGATATTTCTCTGAATTCTTCATATTGATTGTTTTTTCCCCAGAATAATAACATTCTGTTGTATCCATATGGTATAGTTTTTTTCAGCCATTCCCCAATTTGTGAGAGTCTACTTTTTTCTATTTCTTTGCTCCCACAAAAAGTGCTACTTTGAATAATTTGGTATGTATTGGATCTTTATTTCTCTCTTTGATTTCACTGGGGCTATATTCCCAGGAATGAGTTTGTGGGGTCAATGGATATGGAAAGTTTAGTCACTTTATTTTAATAATTCTAAAGTGTTTCAATAATTGCCTCACTCATAGTTTCACCAAAAGTTTATTATCGTTCCTATTTTCTCTTAGTCCCTCAAGCATCTACTATTTCTTTTCTTAAAAATCATTTCTGCAAATTTGCATGGCATTGAAGTGAAACCTCAGAGTTATTTTAATGTAGATTTTCTAAATGAGTCTTTGTACTTTCTGTGTAGTTACTTTCTTCTTTTGGATTTCCCTTTTGGGTGTCCCTTGATTTAATTTTTCTTCATATTGTTTGATATCTTCTACTATTAATCATCTTGGGTCACAGTTCTTGATTTGGTATTTTCTATCAGGACTAGGCTTTATAATCTTGAATGGAATGGTTGGACTGGCTCCTGTTACTGACTTTCACCTCCCCCACTATGTCTAGACCTTACCACTCTATTTTCATTTTATTCTGTATATATCTTGTTTGTATATAGTTGTATGGATATTGTTTCCTGCATTAGATTATGAACTTTATTGAAAGCAAGGCTACTTTTTGCCTTTCCTTCAATTCCCTGTGCTTAGTACAGGGCCTGGTACAAAGTACAACTTAATAAATATTGATTGATTGATTGTCAATAATCTAAACTCATAATGAGTCACTGGATTGCCAGTGTTCTAAAGTCTTTCAATATTATTTTCTTTAAATTGTTGTAATCATCATGGAAATTGATCCTCTAGCCTACTTCATTTTGCATTTGTTCATGCAAATCTTCTGAAGACTCTCTGAATACTTCATATTTGCCATTTCTTCACAATAATAATTCATTATATTCATATGCCATAATTTCTTAAGCTAGTCCTCCAGCCAATTGGCACCTAATTTTTTGCTTTTAAAAAAGTACTGTTCCCTTTTTCCTTCTCCCCTCATCTTTTGTCCTCCAAATCTGAATCAGTAGATTGGGTGGAGGTCAGTCTATGGTGAAGGTAAACGGTGATTGTGATTGAATGGCTATTGGATTCGATGGGATGGGATGTTGAAAAGGAAGTAGGCATTCCCTTTTAGGATAACATGAAACAAGAGGTAATAAGTTATAGGAAGGAATGTTATAGCTAAATAGAAGCATTAACTCTTTCTTATCTCCTGGATTGATTCAGGTTACTTTTTTTTTTGACTTGTTGCCTTTATTGATTTGAACTCCCAACCAGAAACCTGGGTATATTTTGCTATTGGACATCACAGAGTACCAGCTTCCCATTGAATCATTTCTGGTCATACTATATCTGAAGAAATACTTATTTTTAATAAGAAAACCAACTCATTTTTTCATTTACTAATATTTTATTTTTTAACTCAATTACATGGAAAAACACTTTAAACCTTCATTTTCTTTAAGTTTGAGTGAAATTCTCACCCTCCCTCCTTTGCTCCCCTCCCTTCTCCCAGGGATGACAAGTAATCTGATATAGATTTTATATATGAAATGATTTTAGACATTTTCTGTATTAGTTCTTTTGTGAAAGAGAACTTGAACAAATAAAAGAAAAGTGAAGAAATAAAGTGAAATATAGTATGCTTCAATCTGCATTCAGAATTCATCAGTTCTTTCTCTGAAAGTGTATGGAATTTTTTTATCATGAATTCTTGAGGATTTTCTTGGATCACTGTATTGCTAGGAATAGCTTAGTCATTAAAAAATGCTCAGCATATAATATTGCTGTTTCTGTGTACATTGTTTCCCTGCTTCTGCTCACTTCACTTTGCATCAGTTCATGTAGGTCTTTCCAAGCCTTTCTTAAATCATCATTCATATCATTTCTCACAGCACAGTAGTATTCCATTATAATCATATACTATAACTTGTTTGGCCATTTCCCAACTGATGTACATCCCCTCAGTTTCCACTTCGCCACCACAAAATGAGCTGATAAAAATATTTTTGCACAAAGAGGTCCTTCCCCCCTTTTTAATGTCTCTTTGGGATATAGACCTAGTAGTGGTATTGTTGGGTCAAAGGGTATGCACAGATTTAAAGCTCTTTGGGCACAGTTCAAGTCACTCTCCAGAATGATTGGATCAGCTCACAACTCTACCAGCAGTGCATGAATGCCCCAATTAACAAATGTATATTCTGCAACAAATAAATAGCAGTAAACCCAAAGTCCTCAGAAATTTTATAATGAGTACAATGACATTGTACTAGGACTGAGAAACCATATTGGTGTGTCCAGTAATTCCTATCCTAGCTCATATTTTACTTGGATCTTCAGGGCATGGATTTCAATGACTCTGGAAGAGAGAGCAAGGCTGGGTGACTTTGTGCAGTTTTGCCTCATTTAAATCCAATTCATACATAAGTCAAGAAGTCACCCCATGATGTCACTGGTTCTCTCTTAAAATGAAGGATGAACAACAATAACTCTCTCTGTGTAGTCTATATGCTAGAAGAGTACTTCTGCTGGTCTAGGCAGTGGTTACAGACTCCTGGTTAGGATATTTAATCCGAATTTTTCATTTTACAGATGAAGAAACTGATTCTTCCTACTACGTAGACTATTTGGGGAGACTGTTTGTAACAGAGTTGTCCAAAAAGAGACTAGGCTGCCTCATGCAGACTCTGCAGGTGGTCAAGTAAATGTTGGTAGATCCCACTACTCAGAGGATGTTTCAATGGAGGAAAGTGGAACTCCCCTCTCATGCTAAGAGTCTTTCACCCTACAAATTGTTTAAGGAGACAAGTGCTTGACTTCTCTATTTCAAAACCATGTTTCTAAAACATACTTTATCCCTGCTTTTTTATTAGCTTGCCTGTGGATTTGCCAGAGATGTAGTCATAGTATTCAGGACCAGCTGGCTGACTGTGGATCTGGGCTTCTCCAATTTGTCCTTCTCTATCTCAGCAATTCATAGATACTCTGCTGACCACCTATGTACCTGGCCCACCATACAGATTTTTTCTGTAGGATTTTATTTTATTTGCTGGCATGTAATTTATGGGTCTGAAGAAAGGAATATGTATATAAACTACTTTTAGAAGCAGCTTGAAGAATCATGAAGTTATTAGCTGGAAAGCATATACATATATATGTAGGTAAATAAATTGTGGGACAGCTATGTGATGCTGTATGAGACTTGGAGTCAGGACAACTTGAGTTCAGATATGGTCTCAGATACATACCAGCTGTGAAATCCTGGGCAAGTCACTTAACCTCTGCCTGCCTCAGTTTCCTTATCTATAAAATGGAGATAATAATAGTACCTACTTCCTAAGATTTTTTTGTGTGGAACAATTGACACAGAATATTAAAATATTTTGCAGGACTTACAATGTTATATAAATGCTAGCTATTATTACTATGAGTATTATCAGGAACTTGATCCCCTTTCTTGAAAAGGTTAACTTCTTGAAAGTTAAATTGGCTTATTATTCCTTGGTTGTTGTCCTGTCACTTCAGTTGTATCTGACTCTTTGTGATCCTCTTTGGGGTTTTCTTGGCAAAAATACTGGAGTGGTTGCCATTTCATTCTCTAGTTCATTTTTACAGATGAGGAAAATTTGGTTAAGTGACTTGCCCTGGGTCATAGCTATGAAGTGTCTGAGGGTAGATTTGAACTCAGGAAGATAAGCCTTCCTGACTTTAGGCCTGTTACTCTATACACTGTACTATCTACTTTATTCCTTAGCTCTCTTCTTCCCTCTCTTTCATATTCAATTGTATTTATTAAGTATTTATTAGTACTTAGTATTTATTACTAACAGGTATTTATTAACAAGTATTTATTAAGCTCCCATTATATGCCAGACACAATACTAGACATAGGGGATACAAAGACGAATTAAAATTACTTCTGCCCCCAGGTGTCTTATATTTTACTCACAGAAACAACATACACTTATGTATAAAAATAAATACAGAATGTGCAAAAAGTAAGTAATTTCTGGAGATGGATGGGGGAGAGGGGATACTTAGAAAGACATGCCAACTGAATCTTTTTCCCCCCTTCAAACTCTTACCTCCTATCTTACTATCAGTTCTAAGACAGAAGAGTGGCAAGGGTTAGGCAATCAGAATTAAGTGACTTGCCCAGGATCACATGGCTAGAAGGTGTCTGAGGCCATATTTGAAAGCAAATCTTCCTAACTTCAGCCTGGTGCTCTCGTCTTCTCTACTGTGTTACCTACCTGCCCCACACAAGTTATGAATTAAGGACAGGAAAGAGAATTTTCTAATCATGGCACATAGCCTCCTATCCCTGCCCCTAGATTCAGGCCTCTGGGTTAACTTTCTAGCAGCCTACTTGACCTAGTAGCATGACTACTTCCTCCTCCCTTTCCCTTTCTCTGTCCGCCACACATAGTATTTGAGTTATGTCTCTCCTGTACTAATGAGATAAACAACATAACTCATGGCAGGCCCTGCTATTTCCTCTATAAGCAAAAGGCTGGATCCGAATGCATTTGCCCTATAAAGGTACGATTGCACTAGTCAGCCCAGAAAGGCAGAAAAGGGACTTCGAGCCCCTAAGAGAGTTTCTGTAGATATTAGCTCATCAAGTGGAGGTTGGATCCAAAGCAGACATTCTAGGGAGGTCTGCTCCCAATTCCATAGGCTAAAACATAAACAAAAGTCCTGTTGGGGGAACAAAGGTTGGAAAACTCAACTCTGCTGTGCTGCTAGCTACTTCTGTCAACTCCTTCAGACTAAGTCTTGGACTGCCTTCCAAACTGAGTAGTTTTATGGGCTCAATAGCAGTAGTAATAGGCCAAAGACATGATGTTTCAGGGATGTTGTTTCCTTTCTGGGTTTGTACCCTTGACCTAAGGGCAGCTCGGTGGCATGCTGGAGAGAGTGCAGGGTCTGGAGTCAGGAAGACGCCTCTTCCTGAGGTCAAATCCAACGTTAGACACTTCTTGTATGAGCTGGGTAAGTCACTTAACTCTGCCTCAGTTTCCTCATCTATAAAATGAACTGGAGCAGGAAAAGGCAAAGCACTCCATTATCTTTGCCAAGAAAACCCCAAATGGGGTAATAAAGAGTGGGGCACACTTGAAAAGACTGAAAAACAACAAAAAACTAATCTAGATCTTGAATTTGCTTTGGGACTGGGGTGACTTGGAGCTTCTTCAAAATAATTCTTTACTCTTAGTGATAGTACCCATTGGGATGTGGATTGAGATTAGCTACAGTCTTTTCTTTCTTTCTTTCTTTCTTTTTTTTTAATACATTTTGATGCTATTAAAAAATATCACTGTGACTTCCCAATGGCTCCACTGCAAATAGAACACTCCCCCCTTTACAAAGAAATACAGTTAAATGAAGGAAACAAACATATTGGCCAAGTCTGTCAATGTGTGTCCTACATTCTGCACCTACATTCATTCACCTTTCTGAGGAGAGACCAGAGGCATATTTCCCATTTGTCCTCTGAAGTTATGATTGGTCACCATTTCTGAAATCTTCCAATATTTTTCTTTTACATTATTAGGGTCATTGGGTGAATTATTTTCCTGGGGTTCTGCTTAATTAGCTCTGTTTCAATTCACTCTAGTCCTCCTAAGATTCTCTGAGTGCTTCACCATAATTTCTTGAGATTTGTGAGAGGATATTCCATTCTTTCAAAAATAATATTTCATTTTTGGCAATTACTTACAAAAATAATTTTTAACAATTGCTTTTAAAAAATTTAAGTTCCAAATTCTCTGCCTCTCTTTTCCCTCCCAGAGATGGTATGCAAATTGATATAGATTATACACACATGATTATGCAAAATATATTTCCCTATTAGTCATGTTGCGGAAGAAGACAAATACAAAATATGAAAACAAACAAACAAAAAAACCCACAAAGAAAATAAAGGGAAAAGTAGTATGCTTCAACCTGCAATCTCCATAAGTTATAGATAGTATTTTTCATCATAAGTTCTTTGTAATTGTTTTATATTGTTGTATTGCTGAGAATAGTTAATTAAGTTATTCACAGTTGATCATTATACAGTATTGCTCTTACTGTATACAATTCTCTACTGATTCCGCTCATTTCACTTTGTATTAGTTCATGTAAGTCTTTCCAGGTTTTTCTGAAAGCACACTGGCTCATCATTTCTTATAGTACAATAGTATTCTACCACAATCATATGCTACAACTCGTTCAGCCATTCCCCAATTCATGAGCATCTCCTCAATTTACATTTTTTTGCCATCACAAAAATGGCTGCTATAGATATTTTTGTACAGGTAAGTTCTTTCCCATATTTTGGAAATCTCTTTGGCATGCTGACCTAGTAGCAGTATTGTTGGATCAAAAGGTGTGCATAGTTTGCTCTTTGGACAGAGTTCCAAAATGCTCTCTGGAATGGTTGGATCAGTTCACAGCTCCACCATCAGTACATTAATATCCCAGTTTCCCCACATCCCTTCCAATATTTTTCATTTTCCTTTTCTGTCATATTAGTCAATCTGATAGGTGTGAGACGGTACCTCAGTTATTTTAATTTGCATTTCTCTACTCAATATGATTTAGAGCAGTGGTTCCCAAACTTTTTTGGCCTACCGCCCCTTTCCAGAAAAAAATATTACTTAGTGCCCCTTGGAAATTATGAAACTATTTATTAAACTCAGAATACAGTGTAATACAAAAAAAGTGTGGCCATCACCACCACACTGGATCACTGCAGCACTCACCAGGGGGCAGTAGTGCCCACTTTGGGAATCACTGATTTAGAGCATTTTTTCATGACTATAGATAGCTTTGTTTTCTTCTTCTGAAAACTGCCTGTATTCTTTGACCACTTATTAATTCGTAAATGATTTGTATTCTTACACATTTGACTCAGTTCTCTCTATATATCTGAGAAATGAGGCTTTTATCAGATACTGGCTATAAAATCTAGTTTTCTGCTTCCCTTCTAATCTTGGTTGCATTGGTTTTATTTAGGCAAAACCTTTTTATTGTACTATAACAAAAATTATCCATTTTATATCTCATAAGACTCTCTATCTCTTGTTTTGCCACAAATTCTTCCCTTAACCATAGGTTTGCCCTGTAAGCTATTCTACGCTCCCCTAATTTGCTTATGGTATCACCCTTTATATCTAAAGCATGTACTACCCATTTTGGCTGTACCTTGGTATACAAGGATATCCCATTCCTAAGGATAAAGAAAGGGGCCTGTGTGAGAAAATTTCCTCTACTGTTGCAGGCATGCAGGCAAGCAATTTTTTCTGTAATTTATAGTCTAAGTTGCCTAGAATAAACACTCTGCCTGTGCTGCACGTAAGGACAGCAAAAGCAGAGTAAAATGCAATAGGGAAATATTTAATAAAATAAACAAAAATGTAATGGAACATAGATAATATCACAATTAAAAAAATAAGTCAATATGCCAGCAGCAGGCCCCTGTTTCTATTTGGGTTTGACACCACAGGCCTAGAACAGTGGTGCCAAACTCAAATAGGAAAGGGATCCCTGTGGGCTGCATATTGACATTTTGTTATTTGCTATTGTTCAGTGGTTTAAGTCATGTCCAACTCTTCCTGGCCCCTTTTGGGGTTTTCTTGGCAAAGGTGCTGGAGTGGCTTGCCATTTCCTTCTCCAGCTCATTTTCCAGATAAGGAACTGAGGCAAATAGGATTAAATGACTTTCCCAGGACCTCACAGCTATGAAGGTCTTCCTGACTCCAGCATGGTTGCTTGATCCAGTGTGCCATTTAGATGCATATTAATTTAGAAAACCACAAATGCACAATAGCTATGTTGTACTGTATTTTTATTTATTTTGTTAAACATTCCCCAATTATAGAGAAACCCCCCCTTACCTTCTGTCTTAGAAGTGATGTTAAATATCTGTTCTAATCCAGAAGAAAACATATGATTTATCACTTGTTTATATAGGTATATGATTTGGGGTTTGGGTTTTAAAAGATTACTCTATTACAAAAATGAATAATATGGAAATAGGTTTTGAGTAATAATACATGTATAACTAAGTGGAATTGCTTGTCAACCCTGGGAAGGGGGAAGGAAGAGGGGAGGGAGACAACAAGAATCCTATGACCATGGAAAAAAATTAAAAAATAAAACCTAAAAAGTATCTGTTCTAAGTCAGAAGAGCATAAGGGCTAGGCAGTGGGGGTTCAGTGACATGCTCAGGGTTACACTATCAGGAAGTGTCTGGGACTAGATTTGAACCCACAACCTCCTGTCTCCAGGTCTGATTCTGTATCCACCGAGCCACCTCTTGAAGTTACATTTTAATTTGGTTTCTACACACTCAGAAGTTTTTTTTGGGCTGCGTGAGTCCCATTGGCTGTGAGTTTGACACTTCTGGCTAGAGCACTGAGAAACTGGTTAAGTGAAGTGTCCAGGGTCCCACAATATATGTCAGGGAAGGGATTTGAATCCAACTCTTCTGAGCTTTGAGGCAAGTATCTATCCTATATGCTACAACCATGCTGTTTTTCTTAAAAGTATAAAAGCTCATATCAAGGGCTGACTTTTAAGAGATCACTTTTCTGCTATGTTTGAAACCGTGATCCTTGGACTGGAGATAAATTTTTTAGCACTAGGTTTGAGGCCACCAGGTGAGAGGTAGAGAGGCAGCTGCTCTTTATTCTTGCTCTCTACCTCCTGAGGTAAATGGCCCACTGGTCCTGGCTCTGTCTCAATAATTTTTGCCTTCATATGCCACATTTGCCAGTCATTTTCCTAGTTGGTGGAAATTTCCTTTCCTTTCAGGACTTTGCTACTACAAAAATTGTTTCTAATAAATAATTTTGTATATATTCATTGCTTGAATAGATGGCAGCTAATTCTTGGATAGGTTGCACAGTGGATAGAGTGCTGAATTTGGAGTGAGGAAGATTCATTTTCATGAAATCAAATCCAGCCTTAGAAACTAGCTGTATGACCTTGGGTAAGTTGCTTAGCCCTATTTGCCTCAGTTTCCTCCTCTATAAAATGAACTAGAGAAGGAAATAGCATACCATTCAGGTATTCTTGCCAAAAAAATTCAAATAGAGTCAAGAAAAGTGGGATGCAATAGAAACAAGTGGACAACATAAAAAAAACCCATCCATATTTTGAGTTTCCATTGTGACTGGGGTGATTTCAAGCTTCCTCAAGACAATTCCTTATTTTTATTGATAGTATCCATTGGGATATGGTCTGAGACTAGGAAATGGCAAAGCACTCCAGCATCCTTGCCAAGAAAACCCCAAATGAAGTTACAAAGAGTTGGCTATGACTAAACACCTGAAGAAGACAACAAAAACGTTAGATTTAGAGTCAGGAAGACCTCAACTGGTTATTTCCACTAGCTTTTTAGTTGATTCTCTAGGATTCTTTAAGTAGACCATCATATCATCTGCAAAGAGTGATAACTTGGCTTCCTCATTGCCTATTTTTATACCTTCAATTTCTTTTTCTTCTCTAATTGCAGAAGACTTCAACTGGCATCTGGCCTCAGACTCTAGCTTCATGACCCCACAACTTAACCTCTTTGTATACCTCAGTTTCCTCACCTCTAAAATGGGTTTGATGTTAATAGCACTTAACAACTCTTGTAGGGTTGTTGTGAAGATCAAATGAGATAACACAGGCAAAATTCTTCAAACTCTACTCTGTAAATCTGAGCTACATAAGGACTTTTTCTTTTGTCTTTGACCTCATTGGGCTATCTGCTAGCCTCAGGCTTAAAAAGTATGCTTTCTAAGTCAGTTCTGAGTCTTCTCATAAGTCTGAGGCTCAGCTTGCTGTTCCTAGACTGAACCATTCCCAAATCCTATGAAGGAACAATCAGGGGAATATAAAAGGGGCCCAAAACGAATTCAACTTCAATGGAGTTTTCAGGATCATAGGCTGTCTCATGTGCAGAACCCTGAGCAGGATGAAAGCCAGCCTAGCCTGTCTGCAAGATGGGCCAACTCTTTACAAAGCTGTCAACACCAATAGTAACACTTCTCACAGCTGAAATTCATGTGTCAATAAGAGCAAGGACAGCAGAGAAGGGTAGGGGTTAGTCCCCAGTGCAAGAGTCCTAAAAGAGGGTTGGCATGTTTATTATTGAGTAAAATAAGTCAAATTGTGAAATTCTATGAACTTTTTTCTCTAAGCTCAAAACCATTCAGAAAAGCAATTCTTCATTCTCTTGCCTGACCTTCTACTACATTTATTTACATTATGTATTTTACAGTTTGGGTCGTCATGCTCCTATGTTGCTTATCTATACCTCCAGTCCTTGGATATGCTTGCTGGGGCTCCCACCTGCTTGCTAACATACATCCCTGGCTTGTTTTTGGTTTCTCAGCCCTGGAACCAACACTGCTGTAGACAACCTCATCTAGACCATACCTCCCTCAGAAATATGTTTGTGAGTGTAAGGAACATTTAAGAACTTTGACCACAATTGGACTTTGGGGAATGTAGTGTGTCAAACTACTATTTTACTGGGTCTCTTCACCTCCTTGTCAACCAATCATTTATGTCTGGGGACTCAGTGTTTCCCAACTGTGAAAGAGGAACAGTCCTCAGGACCCATTATGATAAGGAACATGGTATGTTGTAATGGAATAAAATATAAAATCTTTGAAATGACAAGTCTTGACGAGCCTTTTCTCAAGCTTGTAGGGACCTTGATGGGTTTTTTTAGCCATTAAATAACTTGGAACAAAAGAGAAATAACAGATCAGAAAGATTTGACTTTCAAAACTGATCACAGCCTTTCAGACTAGGAGGGTGTAGGCACTCCCTGTTTGAAGGTATTGATAACAACTTCCCTTTGGAGGCACCTCATAGTTGAAAAGTAGTCTTCTCATATCTCTGAGTGGTATCGAGTAGAAGGGCTATAGCTTTCATTTTGCAGTTGTGATCTCCATCTGGGCATGGTTAGAGGGTCAAACCTGGGAGACAGGATGGTATGGGTTTAAATTGCTCTTCTGAAATAGAGTGGATGTGTTATTGTTCAATTGTTTCAGTTGTGTCTGACTTTTTGTGTGACCCATTTGAGGTTTTCATGGTTTTGGGCTGGTTTGCCATTTCCTTCTCTTCTTCATTTTATAGATAGGGAAGGGTTAAATGACTTGCCCTGGGTCACACAGCTAGGAAGTGTATGGGGACAGGTTTGAATTCAGGAAGAGGAGTCTTCCTTATTGTAGACAGGTGGTGCAGTAGATAGTAGATGTGCAACTCTGGAAAAGTTATTTAATCTCTCCATGCATCCAGTCTATAACACTTTAAGACTGTAGGTTACCTTCTCCTTCTCCTCCTCTTCTGTCTCTGTCTCTCTCTCTTTTCCCTCTCTCCTCTTTCCCCTTCTCCTCTCTTCTCTTCCTCTTCTTTCCCCCTCTTTTCTCTCCATTCTATTCCTAAAAACCAAATAAACAAAAAAGTCTGTTACTTACTTGGAGGCATATAAGATTCCAGCTATCTTTAAATTCTATAATCTTAAATCAGAAAGCAGGTAACATCTGAATTGGCAGAAGGTTTGATCACTAGGAATTTCCTACACCAAAGGTGTCAGGTAACATTTCCCAAGATATCCAGGACTAGATTAAAATGTAATTGGGAGCCAGCTGGGCGGCTCAGTATATTGTTATGCCAGGCCTGGAGATGGAAGGACCAGGGTTCAAATCTGGTCTCAGACACTTCCCAGCTGTGGGACCTTGGACAAGTCATTTATCCCCAATTGCCTAGCCCTTACCACTGTTCTGCCTTGGAGTGAATACACAGTATTGTTTCTAAGATGGAAGGTAAGGGTTTAAAAAACAAACAGACAAACAAACCAAGGATAGTAATAAGATTTTAAAAATATCAATTCTTAAAATTTCATCTTAGAATTAATATGTTTATTGGTTCCAAGGCAGAAGAGCAGTAAAGGGTAGGCAATGGGAGCTAAATGACTTGCCCAGGGCCACACAGCTAGGAAATGTCTGAGGCCACATTTGAACCCAGAACCTCCCTGGTTCTAGGCCTGGCTCTCAAACCACTGGGCCAACTAGCTGCCCCTGGTAATAACACTAAATAGATTTTCCCTGAAAAATAGAAGAGCGCCATCCAAGTCTCTTCTTTAGTGTGGTGTGTTATTCCTATACACATAGTTGCAATCATTAGCATTAACTCTTAGGGAAACTGAATTTAACTAGAGAGCCTTTGCTTTTGGGACATTGACATTTTCTACATATTAAGGATCTTCCCTGGACCACCATTCTGCCCAGTTCGAGAGATTGAGAAGCCCAATAAACAGAGAGTTCCAATGAGGAGTCCGAAGACCTTAGTGGCATGACATCTGGGCTCTATCTAGTCTTGGCTCTGTCACTACTAACTTGTGTTATCCTGAGCTAGTCACTTACCCAGAATTGTTTCTTCACCTGGGAAAAGAGGGGTTTGGGTCACAAGAAGAGATCGGGCATGACTGAACAGCAACAAAAGATTCTGTCTGGTTCTGGCATTCAGTGATTTCATTTCACACTTTTGTCTTGTTTTATTCCCAGGCCTAGCACCAGGACAGCTGTACACATACCCTGCCCGCTGCTGGCGCAAGAAGAGACGACTGCACCCGCCTGAAGACCCCAAGCTGAGGCTACTGGAGATAAAACCTGGTCAGTCTCATTAGGAGCTCAGCTGGGCTGACACTGGGCAGGAGGGTGGAGGCGGGGCTGGGGGCTAGGTGAGAGAGGGGATAGTGTGGGAAGGGAGAGCAGCTGTTTTCCCTTGCCCTCTCCTCTTCTGCTTTTGTTCATTGATGCTGCAGGAATTGGTTTCTCCATTAGAGGAACAAAGAATGACCGAATGACCAGGTGACCTAATTAAGTGTGGATATACAGTATGTTTTCTCACATGACTAAACACATGTGTGTATGTGTGTATGAAATATTTCCTTTCTCTTGGTTTCTCCCTTTCCTTCTTTCTCTCTTCCTTTCCCTTCTCTTGCCCTCTTTCTCCTCCTCTCCCTCTCATTTCTCTCCTTCCCCTTTCCTCTTCCTTTCACCTCTCTCCCTCCCCTTTCCTCTCCCTCTCATATCTCTCCCCCTTTCCCTCTCATCTCTTTTCTTCACTTTCCCTCTTCCTCTCATCTTTCTCCCCTCCTTTTTTCTTCCTCTCATCTCTCTTCCTCCCTTTTCCTCTCTCTCATCTCTTTCCTTGCCTTTTCCTCTCCTTGCCTCTCTCTCCCTTGTCATCTCCCTCCCTCCCTTTTCATCTCCCTGTCATCTCTCTTCTTCCCTTTCCCTCTCCCTCTCATCTCTTTTCCTCCCTTTCCCTCTTCTTCTCATCTCTCTTCCTCCCCTTCCTTCTTCCTGTTATCTCTCTTCTTCCCTTTCCCTGCCCCTCTCATCTCTTTTTATCCCTTTCCCTCTTTCTCTCATCTCTTTCTTTCTCTTTCCCTCTCCCTCTCATCCCTGTCACCCCCTTTCCCTATCCTCATCTTTGTCTATCCATTTCTCTGCCCACCTCCCTTCCTTCTTCCCTTTTTCATTACTTTTCCCATATTCCTGGCTCTGCTTACCATTAAGCTAATAGGAAGAAATAAGGCAGGAACAGACCCCAAGCAGACCTGTTAAGACTCATCTAGGAAGTTGCAGCTAGATCTGAGAGTAGCTTATTCTTTGCTTGCAACCTCTAATAAATTGGCAGAATCCTAGGTTTTGTGTTTCTAAGGTAAACTAACTCTCTCTCTCTCTCTCTCTCTCTCTCTCTCTCTCTCTCTCTCTCTCTCTCTCTCTGCTTTTCTTTCCACACTGCACTGAAGCTTCCCAGAGGAAGGGGGCAGTTCACAAATAAACACATTCCAAGATATGAAACAGAAATGGAGATACTAGTTTTGAAACTTACCCATAGGAAGTTAACAGAACAGCTTAGGAACCTTAAGGATGAACTAGTTTCTTGAAAGAACTGCTTCCTATTGTTAGTCTTATTACTTGGCTGTTAACTTCTACTATTTTGGCCCTTTTCAGAGCAGTCTCTAAAGATTAGCAAACTAGAGAAAATTGCCTTAGATTTTGGGAAGTTCGCCTCATAGTTTAGGGACTAAGTGAACAGAACTTTGAAATGACTCAGGGTTGCTATGGCAGGACAGATAGATGCACTCAGGTGATGTGAAAAAGGCAAATAATAAATAAAAAAGAATAACAAAATGAATCAGCAAGTTAACCCATCTGTCCCCTCCCATCATCAGCTATCCTGCAGAAATGGGATCAGGTTTGGCTAGGAGACATCAAGACCTTCTTTTCCTCCTTAATTTCCACTCTCCCTTTCCACCTTCACCCCCTAGGCCAGTGATTACAAACCTTTTAGAGATCAATTGCCCAAACTGCAACCATCATGCTGCATGTGAGCTGTCCCCTTACTCCAAAGGGGTGTGGGGGAGAGGGAGGAAGTGCTCTCATTGGGCTGCTGGGCAGAGGTGAGTGAAGTGAGAAATGTCCTCAGGCTCCGTGAAGATGGGGAGGAGAGCAGTCCCCCTCTGGCACACATGCCATAGTTTCACAAACCTGGCCCTAAGCCATTCCCCCCCTTCATGTTTCCACTGGCTGTTTTTCTTTCCTTCCTCTCTCCCTCCCTTCCTCTGTTCTCTCTTTCCTCCCTCCCTTCCTCCCTCCCT
>NC_058131.1:478111951-478185688 GCF_016433145.1 Gracilinanus agilis | reverse complement strand
CTCTCTCTCTCTCTCTCTCTCTCTCTCTCTCTCTCTCAAATACATTTATTAAATGCTTAACATATCCTAGATCCATGGTGGGGATCCTATGGCATGTGTGCCAGAGGGGGCACTCAGAGTCCTCTCTGTGGGTATGCCTGCTGTGGCCCCAGCACAGAGTTCACCAGTTTGTTACTAGAAAGCCAGAGGGATGTGGGGCTAAGCTGCTCCCCTCCCCCTCTCCACCCATGCCTGAGGACATCACCTGCCCCTCTAAAAGGTTTGCCATCACTGTCCTAGATACTGTCTCAAGTTTACCTAATGGGGGGTAGGGAAGATGACATGGTTAAACCTGTATCCTGGGTGACTGGAAGGATGATTGCACTCTTGACAGAAATAGGGAAAATTTAGAAAAGAGGTGAGTTTAGAGAAAGATGAATTCTGCGTTGGACATATTGAGTTTGAAATGCTTCCAGTTTAAAATATTTACTAGGCAGTTGGTGATGTGAGACTTGTTGAAGAGACTAGGTCTGGGAGTCATCTGAATAAAGATGATAATTGAACTATAGGGGAGAGAGAGAGAGAGAGAGAGACAGAGAGACAGAGAGAGACAGAGACAGAGAGACAGAGAGACAGACAGAGAGACAGAGAGAGACAGAGACACACAGAGACACAGAGACACAGAGAGAGAATGAGGAAAAGAGAGCTATAATTTTTCCCAAAATTAGGGGGTAGGAAGTATATGATGATCAGGCAGAGACTGAAAAAGAAATAGGTAAGAGGAGAACCAAGAAAGAGCAGTGTCACAAAAACCCAGAGAGAAGAGACAGTGGTGGTTGTGGTTCTTAGTCAACATTGCCAGATTTTGTAAAGTAAATGTTTTGTTATTCCCTCTTCATAGATGAGGAAACTGAGTCTAAGATAGGTTAAATGAGCTCCTCAGGGTCACTCAGTTAAGTGTTGAGGGCAGGGTTTGAACTGATCTTCCTGACAAGACTTGGCCCACTGAGCCACCACTTACCTAATTGTAAAGAAATCTACAGAGAACAGTTGCTCTCAAACTCTGGTGTCAGTTTGTAGAAAGGGTCCCAATGGAAGCTGCAGGGATTTTTTCATCCTGTTGGGTTAAGAATTTTTATTAATGATTTGGACAAAAACAGAGATGATGTGTATTAAATTTTAAGATAGCAAAATATGAAAAAGGTATGTTATGCAGTGGATAATAGAATTTTGTTTTTGAGTTGTTTTTGGTTGTGTCTAACTCTTTATTACCCCATTTGAGAATCTCTTGGCAAAGATACTGGGGTGATTTGCCATTTCCTTTTTCAGATGACTTGTAAGATGAGAAAATTGAGGCAAATAGGGTTGAAGTGACTTGCCCAGGGTCACCCAGCTAGTTAAGTATCTTAAGCCAGATTTGAACTCAGGGAGATGAGTCTTTTTGATTCCATGATTGGCACTCTAACCACTATACAACCTAGCTGCCCCATGATAGAATTAGGCATATTAAAAAAAAGCCTGATCAGTTGGTTCAGAAAGCTGAAGTTAAAAAGATGAGAATAAGTGTAAAATCTTATATTTGAATTAAAAACATAAAACAAAAACCACACATGTACAGGACAGACAAGACTGGAGAACAGTATGTGCAGAGAGGATTGAGGATCAGCTCAGTAGGAATCAATAGTGTGATGAGGCAGCTAATAAAGCTAGTGTGGTTTTTAATGATAGCTAGCATTTCTATAACAGCATTTGTCTAGTGTTTTAATTTATAAGGTTATTTACAGAAACTATCTCATTTTATCTTCATAATGACCCCGGGAGGTAGGTGCTATCATTATCTTTATTTTATAGAAGAGGAAAATGAGGGACACAAAAATTAAGTGACTTGCCCAGGGTCACACAGCAAGTAAGTGTCTGAGGTTGGATTTGAACTCAGGTTGTCAGGTTTGGCCTCTGTCTATTGATCCCTAGGTTCCCCTTAGTTGTTGTTCAGTTGTATTTTCAGGCTGTCCAACTCTTTGTGACCCCTGTTGAGATTTCTGTGGCAAAGATATTGGAGAGGTTTGCCATTTTATTCTTCAGCTTATTTGACAAATTAGGAAATTGAGGCAAATAGGATTAAGTGACTTGTCCAGAGTCACAAAGCTGGTACATGCCTGTGGCCATATTCAGCCCAGCACTCTATACACTATGCCACCTAGTTACCCCTAGAACAGGGGTCGGCAACGTATGGCTTTCTTGAGCCATGTCTGGCTCTTTTGAGGGCCAGATATGGTTCTTTCTGCAGGAGCCATAAAATCAATTTTTTTCAGGCACTGTTACAGGAGCGCACACTGTGAACACTGTACGGCTCTCATGAAATTATATTTTAAAAAATGTGGCGTTTATGGCTCTCATGGCCAAAAAGGTTGCCGACCCCTGGGCTAGAAGATCCCCTGGAAGATTTCTAATTTTATCATTATTTGAGTCAATGCAAGAAGCATTTAAGTGGCTATACTGTGTGAAGAACTGGGAATTCCAAGACAAAGATGAAAAAGTCTTGGGCAAACCACTCAGGTATCTTTGCCAAGAAAATCCCAAATGGAGTCATGAAGAGTCAGAAACAGCTGAAATGAGTGAATAACAATTTGTGTGTGGGGGAGAAGGGACTGAGGTAAACAGAAAAGTGTAGAACCTGACAAAACATTTTCTTAGTTTTCTGCTCTTGATATTCTGAAGGGAGAAGTAGGGCTTTCTTCCTGGCCCTGGGTGGCCTCTAACCTCTAACTTCCTCTCAGAGATCTTCCCCCTCTCCCCTTACTGCTGCCAGGGTCAGTGATTGCTTCTGCATAAGCACAGGTGTGTGTGTGTGTGTGTGTGTGTGTGTGTGTGTGTGTGTGTGTGTGTGTGTGTGTGTGTAGTTTTGTGGCAAAGTACCTAAAAGGCAGGACTGAGAACCCTCCCTTACCTAGTGATAAACATTCAAATCCCATCTCAAACACTATGAAATAAAAAAGGAAAGAGAAAGTAAATATCTCCATGTACATTTATTTTTTAAAAAACATTTATTAATATTTATTTTTTAGAAAAGTTAACATGGTTACATAATTCATGCTCTTACTTTCCCCTTCACCCCCCAAGGTCCCCCCCCGTTAAGATTAAAAATGATAAAGACTGATATAATAAGAGAAATTAGTAGTTTAATTAAAGCCATGGTCATGTTGGTAAAATATATATGACTGCGCCTGACTAACTTTTAAATTTACCGCCAGAGCCCATCTTGTCCCTCTCATTCGCCAGCCAGCCACTCAGCAAAACCAAGAGATCTCCTCTAGGCCCTCCTCTGAATTTAAGCTGCCGGTCCCCACGCCCTAAGACTAGAAACGCACTGGAATCGTGGGTAATGTAGTCTCAAAGCCCCCATATGTCCATAGGGAGTCTGCTAGACACTTCCAAATAGCACTTCCCTGAATTCAAAGCAAACACCCCCCATGGCTGATGCGTATTTCCACTGGTTTTATCATGTGTCATTGATCAAGACCTATTTCCAAATTGTTGGTAGTTGCATTGGTGTGGTAGTTTCGAGTCTACATCCCAATCATGTCCCCCATCGACCCATGTGTTCAAGCAGTTGTTTTTCTTCTGTTTCCTCTCCTGCAGTCCTTCCTCTGAATGTGGGTAGCGTCTTTACCATAAATCCCTCAGAATTGTCCTGGGTCATTGCATTGTTGCTGGTACAGAAGTCCATTACATTCAATTTTACCACAGTATATCAGTCTCTGTGTACAATGTTCTTCTGGCTCTACTCCTTTCGCTCTGCATCAGTTCCTGGAGGTCTTTCCAGTTCACACTCCATGTACATTTAAATAGATTTGAAGGCAAACAATTTAAAAAAAATATTATCAGGTCTAAGTGTTGCCTGAGAGTGGGGAATCTATAAATAGATGGTTATGGGTTAAATTATCAGTGGTGTCAAACCGAAATAGAAACTAGGCTGTCCTGCAGGAAGCATATTGACTCAGAAAACCACATGTCAACAGGAGTTATGTTCTACTGTATTTTTATTTATTAAAAAATATTTCCCAATTATATTCTAATCTTGTTTGGGCTGCATCTGGGAGTATGGCAGGCCACGTGGACCTAATGCCTGATACCTTGGAAGTAGATGATCTTGAGGGTCTTTCCAACTTTGAGATGCTTTTGTATAAATGTTTTGGGGATCATTGGCTTATAGATTTGGAGCAGGAAGGGACCTTAAGGGGTCATTGAGTCCAAATTTCAATTTTATAGATAAGGAAACTGAGTCACAGAGAGGTTAAGCAACTTACTCAGGGTCAAACAGCAAATAAATGCCTAAAGCAGTGATGGGCAAACTACAGCCCGTGGGCCAGATGGGGGGGGGCTGAAATGTTCTATCTGGCTGGGAGACATTATTCCTAATCTGATGAATACAACGAGTAGGATACAATACAATGAAACTTCAAAAGAGTTGCCTTAGAAATAGACTGACAGATGAGCATTTACTTTCCTTTGGCCCCCTCTTTAAAGAGTTTGCTCATCACTGGTCTAAAGGTAGTATTTGAATCCAATTCTTGATTCCAAATCCAGCATCCTAGTCACTATATAACATTGCCTCTCATGGTCTCAAGACTGAATTTTTGCTCATGATTCCTCATTAAAAATGACTTTTCTGATACTGTTGGTAGTAATTGTATGTAGTTACAACTCTGTGTGTGTGTGTGTGTGTGTGTGTGTGTGTGTGTGTGTGTGCTGTGTACTGTAAGTTTGAGAGTGGATTTTTCAGATGGAAGATAGGAATTGTATGCCATTAAATCTAGGTGGAAACTTGTTAATGTGGAAGATTATCTTACAGTGGTTCCCAAACTTTTTTGGCCTACCGCCCCCTTTCCAGAAAAAAAAATATTACTTAGCGTCCCCTGTCACATACTGTTACCGCCCCCTTACAGTTATTCACCACCCTCAAATGCACCTGTGGCCATCACTGCCTCCCTGGATCACTGCAGCACCCACCAGGGGGCGGTGGCGCCCACTTTGGGAATCACTGCTCTTGAAGGACCCAAGAAGTTTGTGAGAAGGACCAGAAAGGGTACCGTCTTGGAAACAGAAAGGAACCCAGGGGAGGTTTGGACTCACAACTTGGAAAGGATGCTTTGGGTCTTTTGAGATAGCATGGTACTTAGCCCTGTGGAAAGCCTGGACAAATGTTAATTAGATGGAAATTTTTGTTGTTCATTTTTTTTTCAGTTTTGTCTAACTCTTTGTGACCACATTTGAAGTTTTATTGGCAAGGATACTGGAGTGATTTAACATTTCGATCTGCAGGTCATTTTACAGATAAGGAAACTGAGGCAAATAGGGTTAAGTGACTTGCCCAGGATCACACAGCTAGTAAGTATCTGAGAACAGTTTTTAGATGGGGGTCTTTGCTTCTAGGGAAATAACTTGAGTTGCATGTCCAGTGAAGATGGATTGGGAAGGAGAGAAAAATCCCTCATAATCTTTCAAATCTCCAAAAGCAATGATAGGGTTATATTTCCTATAACTTTCCAGAGTTAGTTATTTAAATGCCCTCCAGAGTTGTGGTCAAATATTGTTTGGCCAATCCTGAATCAAGCCTCTAATTGCCTCAGAGAAAAAGTATTGATATCGATAGAAATTGAGTGTTACCATTTCATTGCTCAGCCCCCTCAGCCCCTTTGTGTTGCTCTATGGCTGTGCCATGGCTCCTGGTGTCACTGCACACTTCCCCAGAGATGAAAGGACAATAAACATCAGTGAATCTTGTAACCACAGAGTGTGTCACCTCTGCTCATGTTAGCACAGGGCTAAAGCCAGAAGTAGTTTGGATACATTTAAAGCAGTGTTTACTCACCGTGACTGAAGGGTCATTTGTGATCTGATGGAACCCCCACCCCCATCCCCCCATCCTTTTTCTCTTTTTGTTTCATGCTTTAATATCTTTCTGGCTCATAGTATCCCAGGAGTTGGATGAGACAGGAATATATAGGAAGATTAAAGAAAACCGCTAAGTCCCTGATTTTGTGGTAGCAATAAAAGTACTTTAGTTTAGAAATTGTCTGTTTGCAGACCACATCGTCGATAGAAGCACATGTATATAAAATGTGTGGCCCTCTCAGATATTTCATTGACCTCACTGAGCCCCTTGGGAACATTCAAGTGTACACCACCTCTATAAAGGGATTCAGGAAGGGGGGGAAGCAATTCAGTATTAAAACAAATATTCATTAGGCATCTACAGTATTCCAGGCACTGTGCTAGACATGGGATACAGAGGCAGGAGAGAAGCATTTCCTGTCTACAGGAAGTTTACATTCTACTGGGAGAAACAGAGAAGTAAATACAAAGTGATTTCAGCAGGGAGGGCTCTAGCACCTGGGAGAAGCAGGGAAGGTCTCCTGGAAGAGGTGGCACTTTAAGGAAACTAGGGATTCTGAGAAGTTACTGATTGATTAAATGCTTCTTGACCTTCTATACTCTGCCTAGAACTGCACTAAATGAATAAAGGGCTGCCTAGCACCATAGCATTTTAGAACTAGATGGAACTGTAGACATCATGAAATCTGCTTGCCTCACTGAAGATGAGCCAACCAAAGCCCAGAGAAGATAAAATGAATTGTCCAAAGTTGGGTTGCTAATCAGTGGTTAAATTCTAAAACTAGAGCACAGGTCTACAGGTTCCTGGTTGAGTTCCTTTTCCCCCTTGACTCCCTCACTACCCAGAAGAGCAGACCTTCTATTTTAAAGGGAAGCAACAGCTCCAGACATATCCAGGGGGAGAATGTGAGACCAAGGACAGTTTCCTGGTCCACAACATTTCGAAAAGTTTTTTGGCAGGTTCTCCTGACTCCAGGTCTGACTTTCTATCCATTGCACTATCTAGCTGCTCAACAGCTGGTATAGGGAATGGTCATTACCAACTGTGAAGAGCAGGAGGTAACATTTCATTTGTGCTTTCAGAATGAGTAGTGATTTAACAGCTATGTATGGGAAGAGAGAGGACTTTTCAGAGAAAATACTAGCGAGCATTGATACAGTGCTCTGAGGTTTACAAATGCCGTCTCATTTGGCTCTCACAACAACCTACGTGTTGTTATTGTGTTCATGTTACAGATGAGGAAATTGAGGCTGAAAGAAATGAAATGATTTGTTTAGGGTCATACAGGTAGTAAGTGTCTGAGACCGGATGTAAACTCTGGTCTTTTTGATTCTAAAGCCTTTGCCTTGCATTCTCACCAATTTGCCATCTAGCTGCAAAGAGTTCCCTATGCAAGAATGTGAAGGGAGATAGGGAAGTACAAGGTTTGTAATTCATTTTGTCTGGAATCTTGCGTATCATATTTGGAGAGGGGTAATACGAAAGGATACTCTGTAGACCAAACTACAGAGAGTTTTGAATGCTAGGCTAAGGAATTTTAATTTGTTGGTAGACAATAGGGAGCTATTGGTGGGTTTTGAATAAAGGAATGATATGAAGAGATTTATAAATCAGTAAAATGGGATGATGTCTGGTAATGTTGAAAAGGATGATTTGGAGTGGGGAAAGAGTGAGATTATCATGTTATTTTAAAGCCTTACCTTTTGTCTTAGGATCAATACTGTATATTGTTTCCAAGGCAGAAGAGAGGTAAAGGCTCAGTGGGGAGTAAGTGACTTTCCAGGGTCACCCAGCTAGGAAATGTCTGAGGCCAGATTTGAGCCCTGGTTCTCCCATCTCTAGACCTGGTTCTTAATTCACTGAGCCACTAAGCTGCCCCAGAGCATGAGCTTATTGTAATAGTTGTTGTTCATTCTTTATTTCAAAGTAGACCATTGACATCATGAAGTGATATTTTGATTTATGTATGAACTGAATTTAAGGGAGGCAGAGTTGCATGAAGTTGTCAGCTTCATTTTCTCTTCCCAAGTTATTGTCAAGACAAAAGCCAGGATGCAGTGGATGACCTTGGCACCCTCGATATTGGAACAGATTTTAAGGGCTCCATAGCACCTGCTTCAGTCACCTTTGTGATCATTGGAACAGATTGTAACAGTTAAGGTGGTTGAGAAAGGAGACTATTGCACCAGTTCAGGTGGCTGGTGATAAAGTTCTGTATTAAAGTGGTGGCAGGGAGAATGGGGCAGAGAGGCCCTATGTGAGAGACCTTGCAGCAATAGAAACAATGGGTCTTAGTAACTGATTGGATGTGAGAGGGGAGGAAGAGGGAAGAGCGAGAGATAACACCAAGGTTCTGAACATGTGATAATGAGTGTATAATTGTGCCACTGACAAACAATGCAGTTCAGAAGGAGGATCAGGTTATAGGGGAAATAAAATAAGCTTTGTTTTGTACTTGTTGAGCTTGAAGTGCTAATGAGACATTCAGCTAGACATGTCCTAAGGGCCATAGGAGATGTGGGTCTATAGCTCAGATGGGGATCCTTGGGAAATCACAGAGGAGAGGAGACGCATCCCAGAAAAAGACAGGGGGTATATGTCCTGATTTTTAAAAAGGCCTTTTCATAGGGATTTTAAGAAAGATCTAGTCATTTGGCCAATTCTGAATCCTCTTGTACCCTCTGCTATCACCTAGCCCCCATGTTCTCTTGACTACAAGGATAAAATGAGAATATTTGGCAAAAGTGTTGCTGGCATCCAGGAATACTACATCTGCTGTATTCCCCTGATTTATCAGTCTAGTTACTCTGTCAAGAAAGGAAATGAAATTTCCCTTCAGTATTACCTGTTCTGGATGAAGCCATGCTGGTTATTAATGATGACATGCTTCCCTTTCTAATTGCTCCCAAATCATCCATTTTGTTTAGAATTTTACCTACAGTTTGAAGGTTTCCATCTTCTTTCTTTTCTTTTCTTTTCTTTTCTTTTTTAAGCCTGGGACAATAATTTTCCTGTTTCTAGCCCTCTGGCACCTTTCCTGTTCTCCAGAATTTTGTGAAGATCACTGACAGCAGCTCATTAATCACATCTGCCAGTATTTTCAACACCCTGGGATACAGTTCATGTGGACCTTGTGACTCGAACTCATTGAGGGCAGCCAGGTGCTCTCTTCCCATTTCCTTAGTTATCCTGGGTTTTAACTCACTATTAACTATTTTTGTGCTATCTTTCCTAGCCTGAGGAGTCTTCTTGGTAGAGAAAACAAGTAAAACAAGACTTGACTGCTTCCTTTTGTCTGATACTCTTTAGCATTATCCCATTCACCCAAGCAACTGAAATGTCCCTTTTTTTGATCTTTCTTTTGCATCCAACTTGGGTCATTTAGTTCTCTGCCCATCCACACTGATTACTTCTGACACTTCTCCCATTTTTTCTTTATCAGAAATGTTTGTGTTTGAATAGTCTGAATTCTATTTATGAGATTTCACTTATCCTTTCTTGAAATCTTTACTTTGAAATCAGCTTTCCCCAAAACTAGAATTCTCGTTCACTCGTTTCAAATGTGTCCAACTCTTCAAGACCCTATTTGGGGTTTTCTTGGCAAAGATACTGGAATGGTTTGCCATTTCCTTCTCCAGCTCATTTTCCAGAATGAGGAAACTGAGGCAGAAAGGATTAAGTGACTTGCCTGGAGTCACACAGCTAGTAAGTTTTCTGAGTCTGGATTTAAAATTGGGAAGATCAGTCTTCTTGGCTCCAAGCCCAACACTCTATCCACTGAGCCACCTAGATCCCTCATACTTAGCATACACCTCAGATTATTCCTGGCTTTTCTCTCTTCTATTATGGAATGATCTCTACCTTCCCATCCTCCTTAGTTTAGCAACCATTTTTTCTTACTGGTTAGAGTTAGATCAAGAAGTTCCTTTGGTTTCTTCCATCTTTTGAAGAATGAAATAATCATTAAAGCAAGTGAAGAATTTATCTAGTCATGTGCTTTAGGAGAGAGAGATCTGACAGATGTCTAGATAGTACTTAAAGTCCCTTCTCATACCTCTCTGCCAAGTTTTTGATGTTTATTGAATTCTTTATCTATATCCTCCTTCTGAGTATTTTATGATATTCTCTCACTACAATGTTGCTTTTTTATATTTCATTCTATTATTTCTCCCTTCAAATACTCCCCCCCCAAAACATTTACCTTCTGTCTTAGAATCGATGAGTATTAATTCTAAGATAGAAGAGCAATAAAGGCCAAGGCAATTGGGGTTAAGTGATTTGCCCAGGTTACACAATTAGGAAGTGTCTGAGGTCAGATATGAACCCAGGTCCTCCCAACTCTAGATCTAATGCTCTGTCCACTGTGCTATCTAGCTGACCCAAATGCTTCCTCCTCCTACCCCATCATGCTTCTTTTCTCCCCTCTGGTGTGTGGATAGCCTCACATGACTACCCCTTTTCATTTTAGAGTAATTGATATATGCATATATGTATGTATGTGTATCTACACATACATATTTGACATGATATGTACTATCAACTTATAATATACTCCATCAAGTATTTATTACACTTCTACTATGTGTAAGGCACAGGATTTGTAATCAAAAGACTTGAGTTTAAAGTCTGGTTCTGTACTTACTAGTATGGGACCTAAGGCAAAATTACTCTACCCCTCTGGACCTGATTATTTTCATCTGAAGGAAAAAGAAGAATTGAACCAGATCATTTCTAAGATTCTTAGAGTTAGGAAGACCTGGGGTCAAGTTCTATCTTTGGCACATATTAGCTGTATGACCAACTCAAATAATTTCTCAATGACTTAAGCAATTTTCTAAAAGCATAAAATGAAAAGAAGGAATCTACATCCCATATCCTCATGGATAAATTCAGGGACCAGACCAAAAACATTTTACTAAAAACCCTTTGCAGTTCAACCAAATAATCCAACAGACATTTAGAAAGTCCTTTCTCTGTGTATGCTCTTTTACTCAAGAAATGTAGGTCTGTCGTTTGGTAGTTATTGATAGCTTCTCAATCATTATTTTTTGTCAGTAGTGATGTCCATGATTTCCTCCCCCCCCCCCAACCCAATAGATCTTTTCCAATATCTTGAGAATGAATCCAGTGGAAAGAGTTTTGTTTTTCTGTCATTCAGTCAGTTCGACTCTTTGGGACCCCATAGACCAGGGATCGGCAACGTATGGCTCTCGAGCCAGATATGGCTCTTTTGAGGGCCAGATATGGCTCTTTCTGCAGGAGCCATAAAGTCAATTTTTTTTCAGGCGCTATTACAGGAGCGCACACCGTGAGCACTGTACGACTCTCATGAAATTACATTTTAAAAAATGTGGCATTTATGGCTCTCACGGCCAAAAAGGTTGCTGACCCCTGCCATAGACCATAGCACATCAAATCCTTCTATCCTTTACTCTCTTACTGACTCTAAAGTACAAGGACCTGGGTTCAACTCCTGTTTCATTTAAGTACTACTATCCTGTTTCATTCGTTAATTGTCACCACTTGTGACAATTAACCCTGTAGTTTCCTCATTTGTAAACTGAGGAGTTTGGACTACGTGGCCTCCCAGATTCCTTCTAGCTTTAAACCTATCACCCCTCAATACCCTCAAAATTGTGTTCTACATGGGACAGATCGCAGTGTCCACTTGGTTTATTTTTCCTTTTTTTGGTTTCCTTTTGTGCCATTTCTCCTTCCTCATATATTATATCGGGGCCTGGGATGTTAGGGCCTAGACATAATAAGAATGATTTATTGATGGAAAATTTAACAAGCATTTATTAAGTACCTACTATATGTCAGGCACTGCACTGACATAGAAAACAACCTTAGCCTTCAAAGTGCTTATATACTACTAGTGGGAACAAGATGAATGCAGACAAGTACAACATGTATACAAAGTTATTATAAATGAATAAGAGCATTAAAACATGGGAGAACCAGGAAGCCTGATTAATATTAATATTTGACTTAATAGTTGACTCATTTCAAAAGGAGTACTTGAGCTTATCAGTGAATATATATAGGGAGTCCATAGCTTGCCATTTCTACCTTCACATTTCTTGCATCTGACTTCTTTTCATTTGCACAGCTACCATTTTGGAGTCATCTTTAGCTTTTATTACCTCTCCCCAAGATTATTATAACAGCCTTCTAGTTGGACTCCCCACTTGGAATCTCTCACCACTCCAATCTGCTCCACATGCTGCTGCCAAAGCAATTTTCTTTAAGTGCAGATCTGACCATGGCCTTCCCACTACCTACTACTCAACCAATACCAGGGGCATTTGATTATTATTGAGTCATTTTCCAGTCATGTCCGACTCTTTGTGACCCTTTTAGGGGTTTTCTTGGCAAAGATACTGAAATAGCTGGCTTTTTCCTTCTCTACCTCATTTTACAGATGAAGAAACTGAGGCAGACAGGGTTAAGTGACTTGTGCACGATTACATAGCTAGTAAGTGTCCACCATTGGATTTGAACTTAGATATTCCTGTCTCCAGGCACAGAACTCTATCCATTGGACTATTTAGCTGCCCTGGGCTTCCTAATGACTACTGCTGTTTTGTTGTTTTATATGTATCCAACTCTTTGTGATCCCATTTGGGATTTTCTTTGGTTTGCCATTTGTTTCTCTGGCTTATTTTATAGATGAGGAAACTGGAGCAAACAAGGTTAAATTAATTGCCCAGGGTAGCATAGCTGGTGTCCGAGGTTGGGTTTGAACTCAGGAAGATGAGTCTGCCTCAAGTTCCAGGGTAACCTGGGAATACTATTCCTGCCACTCTAGCTCATGAGGCTCTATTGGCCTGCTTCCCAATAACATTCGGCCAATAGATCCAAAGAGTTCTTAGAAGATACATTTACTTAAGTGGCATAAGCAAGAAGGACAGTTACAGAACATCTCTCACATAAAGGGACATTTTCCCACAAATGCACATATCTTCCATGAGAAGAGTGGGCTCAAACTTAGGATATAGGGGTAGTGAGGTACACAACATGGTAATGGGAACTCAAAATCTCGGTTACTAGAGGGGCTGGAAATCCTTTCCCTCTTTGGAGTGTCCTTAGGCAGCTCTTTTTGGGAGCAGTGCCTATGTTGAGTTGGATGTACTGATGGAATCCCAGGGTCTGTTGATATTCATAGCTAACCCTCTCCTCTGTTATGAGAGATCCTCTTACTAGAAGCTACTTTCTCCTGCAAACAACTATTTTCCCCGTAACTCTTCCTCTCTGGAATATAATATCTGTTCTCTACTGGGGATAGTATCTTCTATTGGTCCCATAACACTCTTCCAGAACCAAGTTGTTAAGGCACTTGGAGATGCAGCTAATTTGTTTGCTCAGAAAATGGGGTTTTTGCTTTCCTGACTCAACCAGAGAGATGTTCACACTTCATAAAAGGATCAGGGATAGATGTATCTCTACAGTCATTTTAACACCTCATTAACACCTTGTGATTACATTTTGGACTTTCTGTTACTATAGTTGAGGCATGGGGAAGGAGGAACCACTGCTCTTACATACCTATATATTACAGGAAAGGTCATAGATACTACAAAATGCACACTAAGAAATAAATTGCAGCGGTCATCATCTAATGGGCTCTATAACAAGGTACAGTTAGTAACCAGTTAGAAAAAAAGCAGTGATTAGATAGAGTCTACATGTCTTCATTGGGAACAGATTATGTGGTACTAACCTTTCTTTTTTTGACAGGTTGACGAGGCTGGTGGATCAGGGAAACATTGCAGATAGAATTTACCTAGATTTTAACAAAGCATAACAAAACATTTTATGTTATATACATGGGGATGTTGTGATGTCTCTCTGTGACAGTAGACCTCAATTCTTGGTAGGAAGGGAAACAGAAGGTTGGAGTCAGAGGCTGGCCTTGACTTTCTTCATCTGGGAGAGAAAGAGAGGGATGTAGAGGATGTTCATAGAGGACTTTAAAAAAATAAAAGCATATGAAATATATAAATATAATAATATAAAATATCTTCACAAAAATATATTTACTTCAAAGATAAGGCAATAAAAAAGCTATAGACATTTTCCCCAAAACCTCAAGGACATGTTCTAAATGATCCCACCTCAGTCTCTGGGGAAGGTGGACTGGATCTTAGCTCAGTTCTTAAATAGCACTGGTCTCATTGAATTCACATTCAGATATGGCATGACTGCCAGATGAGTTCTCATCTCAGCTGTATCCCAGGGGCCTCACCTAAAGGTCACTCTGCTCCCCAGGGCATCAGTGCTTCAAAACTGAGATTATGGGATCCCATAATACTAGGGGGCTTGCTCTCCTGACTTTTCAAAAATCACAAGATTGCAGAATCCCATTCCTTCACCTAAAATAGAAAAGAACAAAGGCCAAGGCCAAGGTTTGAGGCCTGTTGCCTAAGGCCAGGTGTTCTTATCAGAGAGAATGCTCCAAGGCCTCTTACTGAATTGTTTCTCAAAGGGTACCATCAGAAGAATCAAACCACAGGAGTTCAGCCATAGAAAATGAACTAAAGGATATAAGAATGAATCTTATTCAGGCCTTTTTTTATGTGTTTCTGGAGGCCTAGCACCTCTGGTGTGAGGGCTTGCTGAGCCCTTTTCAGGGCTGCTCATCTATTTTTGGTGTCACCTATCTCTCACCTGTAGTGTGCACAGTGCCCACACCCCACATCTCAGTAAAACTGTTTCAGTAGGAGGGAATAACCAGGTTGAGAATAATCTATAGACATCAAACCCATGGGTGAGTTAAGGAATGTTTTTCCCAAGTATGTGAAGACTTCCTTTGAGAGAATAGGGGGATGAGAACAATTTGTCCCAATGGCCATGAAGGTGGTGGAAGAAGGTACGGTGGAGTGTCTAGAGCTTGATCAGACATTGAAGATGGCAAGGTCATCCACTGTATCCTGGGCCATCATTCTAGTCATCTTCACTTTTGTCTTGCTACTAGACTTTGATGACTCTGGAAGAGAGAGGGGGATTGATGATTTTGTATAACTCTGCCTCACTTCAATCCAAATCACCTGCAAATCAAGACATCATCCTGTGATGTCATTGGTCTTCTATGAAAATAAAAGCTGAATGAACAATGTTAGATTAGAATTACATTCACCTAGTCTCTTAGATATTATTAATCTTGTGGATGTAATTTTAAGTTCAACTTCTGATTGCTATTTCTTAATGGAGATGGAGGCTTTATGTTTTATATCCAAAATTTGATTTTCCTACAAATGCCAATTCTACTTGGACATGCATATCCAAAAGCAAAGAAATCCATTTGCTCAAGTCAACAGCAAAACATAAATGAGAGAAAGTGTATACAAAAGAGTGCATATCAGGCATTATGGAGCCAAAGAGCTTTTCCATTGGGAGTGAGGTAACTCATGTCAACTGAGGGAGAGACTTCCAGATCTCTCCTAAGGGAAAATTCCTTGAAATCTCTAGTGTAACAACTGAGAATGATGACACGATCATAATTCTCTGGGTCAGCTTTTTTTTCCCAGGCTTTTCTCTCTTCAGTGACCCAAAGAAGGGTTGGGATCATCCATCTTCCCTCTCGAAGTTGAAGTTAGACACTAGAGAGATCTAATCTCTCCCCAACTCTATCTTCCTCTCACACAGGCCTGAGGCTTTAATCACTAATTAGGATAGAGTCCTATAGCAATGTATATACTCTAAGTTCCGTTTATAGCTATTCTTGTAGACCAGGTGTAGAGATAAAGACTAGAGGGTAGTATGGTTATATGGATGTGGAATGGGTGAAAGACTGGACTCAAAGAAAAATCATCCATAGTTTTATGTTAATTTGTGAAGAAGTCGCTAGTAGAGAGTCCCAGGAATTTGGGCTTAGAGAAAGAGAAGAAATTCTACATCAAATCTGCAGATAATGTAGAGCTGAAAGGGATAGTTAAAACATTGGACAAGAGGTGGGATTAAAATATCTTGAAAGGGTGGAATGTTGGAGAAATTCTTATAATACAAAAGCAAATAAAAAAATACAGTGGCAACATAGTATTGGATAAAGGGACAGGTTTAGAAAATAAAAGTCCTAGGTTCAAGATCTGCTTTTGGCATATACTAGTGGCAAGTTGCTTTATTTCTTCATGACCCAGGCAATAATCCAAGTACTAATGTGCACTGGTGCAGGGACTTTTTAACATTGAGAGTTCTCCATTCTGACAAACTCACAGATCTGGACAAAAATAAGTAAAGTCTTATCCTTGGTTTAAAATAAATGACATGCCATGGGGCAGCTAAGTGGCATAGTAGACGGAGCTCTGAACTTATAATCAGGGAGACTCACTTCTGTAAGTTCGAATCTGGTCTCAGATACTTTCTAGTTATGTGACCTGGGCAAGTCACTTAACCCAGCTTGCCTTAGTTTCCTCATCTGTCAAATTAGCTAGAGAAGGAAATGGCAAACTAAAACCCCAAATGGGATCACAAAGAGTCAAACATGACTGAAAAATTGCTTAATAATAATGTTGCAGGTACTAAATGGAGCTCTAGCTTGATAGTGGTTTGAAAAAGACTTAGGGGTATGGTAAACTCTATATAAGCCAACAGTATGATATGGTGGTCAAAAAATTTAAAGTGGTCTTAGACTACATTAAAAGGAATATGATGCCACTGCTAAGTCTGTATGCCAAAGAGATAAAATAAAAAGGGAGAAGACCTATATTCACAAAAATATTTGTAGTAGCCTTTTTTCTGGTGGAAAACAATTGGAAATTGAAGGGGTGCCTCTCAATTGGGGAATGGCTGAACAAGTCGAGGTATGGGATTGTGATGGATACTATAGAAATGACGAGGGGGATAGTTTCAGAAAAACTTGGGACCACGGAGGAACTGATGCAAAGTGAAATGAACAGAATGAGGAGAACATTGTACACAAGAATAGAGATTTTGTAATGACAATCAACTGTGAAACTTATTCACTCTGATCAGTGCAGTGATCCATGGCAATTTCAAAGGACTCTTGAAGAAAAATATTATTCCATTTACCTTCATCTCCAGAAAGACAACTAATGAGCTCAAAAGGCAGATAGGGAAAGGGAGATGATTCTACTCTATTCTGTCTTGATCAGGCCACATATAAAACACTGGGTTTATTAGCTCTGTGAATGAATCATTTTTTTAGGAAAGAGGTTGATAAGCTACAAAGTATTTAGCAGCCAGGATGGTAAAGGCCATTGCGATCATGCCTTAAGAGGATTGGTTGGCACAACTAGCTGGCTCAGTGGATAGAATGCCAGGTCTGGAGTTGGGAGTTCAAATCTGTTAGACACTTCCTAGCTGTGTGACCCTGGGCAAGTCACTTAACTCCAATTGCCCAGCCCTTGCCATTCTTCTGTCTTAGAAGTGATTTTTTTCTTTTCTTTCTTTCTTTTTTTTTTTTTTTAAAAGAGAATTAATTCAAGGAACTGGAAATGTCTATAAACTGGAGAAGACTTAAGGAAAAGTATAATAGTTATCTTTAGATATTTAAACAGACTTTTTTCTAGTGGAGTGCCTCACAGAGATGAGGAGATAAGATTTATGCTTTGTTCCTGAGGATCAAAGTAGGAAAATGGTGGGAGTCATAGAGAAACAGATTTAAAGCAAATGTAAGGTACAGTTTTTAGGATGGTTAGGTGGTGTAGTAGATAAAATGCTGGACCTTGAGTCAAGAGGGGATGAGTGCAAATCTGGCCTCAGACACTGACTAGCTGTCCCTAGGTAAGTCACTTAATCTTGTATGCCTCAGTTTCCTCATCTGAAAACTGAGCTGGGGAAGGAAATGGCAAACTACTTTAGTAACTTTGTTAGGAAAACCTCGAATGGGATCCCAGATAATCAGGCATAACTAAAACAGTTCAACAATGACAACTTGTTATAATTTGCTCCCTCCCTCCATCTTAATACCTTTTATATTTTATTCCCCTTCCATGAATTCTGCAGTCTGGTTACACTGGCTTATGTGATATTTTTCATACAGGACACTTTTCTCTCCTCCATGCTTTTCTACTAGCTGTTTCCAGTTTGGCATGTTCTCTATTCTCATCACCTCCCCTTAAGCTTCCTCAGCTCAAATCCTACTTGTAGGAGGCTTTCCCCATTAGCTCCAGCTACTAGTACCTTCTCTGAGATTACCTGATATTGGTTCTGCATCTATTTTGTATAGATCTAGTTATTTATGTGATGTTCCTCTATTAGGATGCGATTTCTTTGAGAGTAGGAATTTATTTTTGTCTTTCCCACTACTTAGTACAAAGGGCAGCTAGGTTGCATATTGGGTAGAGCACTCAGTCTGGAGTCAGAAAGACTCATCTTCCTGAGTTCAAATCTGCACTTAGTTAATGATTATTGACTGGATGACTGACTGAATCCTTCAAGTTACACATTCGAATATGTTCTTCCTCCCCCATCTTTCCTTCCTTCCTTCCTTCCTTCCTTCCTTCCTTCCTTCCTTCCTTCCTTCTTCCCTCCCTTCCTCCCTTCCTCCCTCCCTTCCTCCTTTCCTCACTCTCTCCCTCCCTCCTTCCCTTTCTCTCTCCTTCCCTCCCTTCCTTCCTTCTCTTATCACAAATGCTACAATAAAAGAGTGGTCATTTTCTTGCAATGTTCCCACATTTCCACCTAGAAACCTATTCCTCTTTCTTAGTGACAATCAGATCCAGAATAAAACTTCCTGTATGATTTTTCTACCCTTTGAAGGATAAAATTATTATTAAATCAACCCAAGAAGCTATTAGTTGCTTTACTTTTGGTAGAGAATAAGTTCTAGCAGATGTCTGGATAACTGAAGTCTCTCATTATTACTATATCATGCTTTATTCAATTTCCTAAATTGAATAAAGATCTCTATTATCCCTTGTTTGCTGCCTAAACTTTGGGCATTTGTGACCAATGGTTTAACTACTGTTAAACCTTTCTAGAGTCCTTTTTTTGTTTGTTTGTTTAAGATTCCTCTGAGGATTTAAACTGCTATTTTTCTCCACATAGTTAATTCAACAAATAGGCATAGGGACTGGACTTGTAATTTCACTGATAAAGGAATCTCCCTGGTGAGGAAACTCCTTTTACTCCTGTAGGTTGGCACCTTCTTTGTAATTTATAGCCCCAGAGAATTGTCTAAAACTTGGGCGTCAAGCCCAAATAGAAAAGAGATCACTAATCTGTACATAAGGATTCCTGCAGGCCACATAATGACTTAGTTTTAAAATGTAATAATGTCTATGCTTTACTGTATTTGTATTTTTTTTTGTTAAACATTTTTCTAATTGCATTTTAATCTGGTTGGCCCTGCCCTGTGTTTGACACCTCAGGTTTAAAGCACTGAGAGATTAAGTTCAGAGTTATGTAGCAGACCATGAATCAAAATCTTCTTAGCTCTGAAATCTATCCACTAAGTTATAGCTGGCAAACATATTTTTTTTCTGAAAAAAGATCTGAATTTATTTTTTAAAATTAAATTAAGTAAATTAATTTAGAATATTTTAACATGGTTACATGATTCATATTCTTTCCCTCCCCTACTTCTTCCCTCTTCTCATAGCCAACAAGCAACCCAACTGGGTTTTTTTTACATGTATCATTGAGCAAGACCTATTTCCATATTATTAATATTTGCAACAGAGTGATCGTTAAGTTTACATCCCCAATCATATCCCCATTGACCGATGTGATCAAGCAGTTGTTTTTCTTCTGTGTTTCTACTCCCACAGTTCTTTCTCTGGATGTGGATAGCATTTTTTTCTCATAAGTCCCTCAGGATTGTCCTGGACTATTGCATTGCTGTTAGTAGAAAAGTCCATTACATTCGATTGTGCCACAGTCTATCTGTCTCTGTTTACAATGTTCTCCTGCTTCTGCTCCTTTCACCTTTCACCAACTGCATTAATTCCTGGAGATTGTTCCAGTTCACATGGAATTCCTCCAGTTTATTATTTCTTTTAGCACAATAGTATTCCATCACCGACAGATACCATGATTTGTCCAGCCATTTCCCAATCGAAGGGTATTCCCTCATTGTCTAATTTTTTGCCACCACAAAGAGCAAGACTATAAATATTTTTGTACACATATTTTTCCTTATTTTCTCTTTGGGGTACAAACCCAGCAGTGGTATGGCCAGATCAAATGGTAGACAGTCATTTAAAGCCCTTTGGGCATAATCCCAAATTGCAATCCAGAATGGTTGGATCAATTCACAACTCCACCAGCAATGCATTAGTGTCTCAATTTTGTCATATCCTCTCCAACATTTCTTTCCTTTGCTGTAATATTAGCCAATCTGCTAGGTGTGAGGTGGTACCTCAGAGTTTGATTTGCATTTCTCTATAAGAGATTTAGAACACTTTTTCATGTGCTTATTGATAGTTTTGATTTCTTTATCTGAAAACTGCCGAATCATGTCCCTTGCCCATTTATCAATTGGGGCCTACCTTTGTAACAACAAATTAAAAAGATAGGAGGGAGGACAGTTCAGAAAAACCAAGTAGCACAGCATTGGAGCCTGACTATACATGAAATAATGTTTCATACCATTTATCCCCTACCTCTCCAAAGAAGTGAGGGAAGTGCATTTTCTCAACCCTTTGTTAGAATCAAACCTGATCATTATAATTACACAGCTTTCAGAAATTTTGTTGTGATGGTTATGTCCATTTACACTATTGTAGTCATGTATATTTTTTATCCTAGTTCTGCTTACCTCAATCAGTTCAATGTTCCCAGGCTCCTCTTTATTCTTTATATTTATTATCTTATATGATACAATAGTATATTACAGTTCTTTACTATAATTTATTTAGCCATTTTATAATCAATAGGCATTTACTTGGTTTCCAGGTCTTTGCACCACAAAAAGTGCCACTGTGACTGTATATGGACTAGGATATATATCTAATAGTGGGATCTTTGGGTCAAGGGACATAGACATTTTAGTCACTTTCTTAGCCTAATTCCAAATAGGAAAATGCATTCTTTTTAGCCTTACCTTGTAGCTGCATGCACACAGGACTATGTCATCTGTATCTTTTAAATTGTGCTTCAGAAATGCAATTTCCATGCTCAAATACCACTGTCTTAGCCAGCTGTTCACTTCTCATGCCTTCATTGGGCAGAAATACTATGCCTGCAGTATTCAGATTCTTGTCCAAGACTTTATTACCTTGTTAATACTTTCTAGGTTTCTTCTGGCTTGTGAATCACCAGATGTAGGTGGTTTGCACGAGTTTTGATTAAGTTTGGGAGGTTCACATTTTGCCTAGGATAGATGCCCTGGCAAGACAACAGACTTCTCAATCATTATGCAGTTGAAAAATGGCAGCCCATGGGGCAACTAGGTGGTTCAGTAGTTAGAGAGCCTGGCCTAAAGATGGGATGTCCTGGATTTAAATCTGACTTCAGATACTTCCTAGCAGTGTGACCCTGGGCAAGTCACTTAACTCCAATTGCCTATTTCTTACCACTCTTTTGCCTTGGAACCAATACTACATTATCGATTTTAAGATAAAAGGTAAGGGGTAAAAAAAATGGCAGTCTTGGTACTTCTGAGCAGAGTCACCCACTACCATTGTTCTCCCCCCTGACTATCACTGGATGATCTCTTACCGGTAGGGCTCCTGTGGTTCTACTTTATCATTCCTTAGTGTACCCTGTATGAGCGTGAGTATTGATGATGTTGGAGTGTTTTCTGGACTCCCCCCTTGATAGCTTTCAATGGGCCAGTATAGCCAACACCTCACCCCTACACGGAGAAGACCTATGAGGGTATAGTTTTCAAGGGGGCTTCCCCAAGTGGATAAGCTATGGTGGGGATGTTGGCAGATGATATTGGGTATCAGTTGAGACCCTGATGGACTAGGTCCAATCTTCTGTGCCACCAATCTTAGGACAAGCCTCCCCCAACCCCGATTCAAAAGGCTTTTTCTCTTCAAAATGGAGTTGGTAATTGTCTTCTCCTCAGCCACCCGATGGTCTCCTCCCCTCAAGGTAACAGGCCCAAACTACAACTAATTAATAAGGTTTTATTTGAATGATAAGAGATTTCAGGGACTAGGGAAAGGGTTATTTTAGGGATTTATTTGAGGTAAGAGTGAAAAAAGGAAACAACCCTAACAACTAAGAATCCCCCTTCAAGAGATCAGCTCTGGCTTCTTCTGTAGCTTGATCCCAGAAACTGACTCTCTCTCTTTCACTATCTCCTAACTTTATCACTAGCTAACGAACAAGGGAATAACAGAAAGGAAAGGGTACAAGTTGTACCCAGAAAAGTCCCCAGGTGCCCGCTCCCTCAGGAGTCCGGGCACTGGCCAAACTGAAGCACAACTATCACAGATTCCTCTTTGTTGGCAATGAAGATCTGTAGAATGTTTAGCTGTTGTAGTCTCCAAAGATGCCAGGGAATTTTAGGTTTAGAAGAGCTGTTTCCTCCCAGATCCTCCCTGCCACCCTTCACCACCCAAGCCCCCAGAAAGGAGCTTGAATGTCCTCCCCAGGAATTGACATTTGGCAGTTGAGAATCTTCACAGTCTTCACCAAACTCCCTCCTTTACTGGCCCCTCCTAAACGGAACCTCTTCAAGATTCCATGAGGCCAGCTTCAGCTCCAATTTCCAGATATGTGCTTGATTGAATCCTTGATTTGCTCCCTTCCAACTCTTACAACCTGCAGCAATTATTTCATTCTAAGAGCATCTAGCACTCTTCCTCTTCAGAAATGGACTTAGTTTTGTTTTGCATTGGATTTAGGTGCAAAGTATATGCACATATAGTATATTTTCCTTCCTTTTATCCTCCTTTATGTGATATTCTTCTACTCTCAGGGCTCCTAATAAGAACCAAAGTTTCCCATTTAAATATTCTCTTCAGATTTCTCCACCTTTCCCCACCCCACCTTCCATTTTAAGCTCCACTTCTGTTCCTTTCAGGAAGATGTTATTGTCCCTTATATGCTGGTCTGTGAAGAATCTTTTCACCTTCTCTTCTAGTAGCCTAACTACACTACATTAGATAAGCAAGCAGCCACTCCAATTTGTCATGTCTATATTTTATTTGTACATAGTTGTTGGAGCATTGTTCCCCTGCTGGCTCCTTGAAGGAAGGTTTTTTTTTGGCCTTTCTTTGTTTTCTCAGCACAACACAGCACCTTGAGTACCTTGCATATAGTGGGCATCTAATAAATGTTTGTAGATTTGACTTGGCTTTGACAGAAATGCAAATAATTTATAGTCAATTTGTGCCACTGCAGTTCCTTTTGATTTCTATACAGAATGAGATTCTTGGTCTTGTTTTAAACTCCTTGTAAGTGCTTATACTTCACTTTCTAAGACTCTGTTGAAAACTTTTATACACGTATAGCACCTCTTTATAACTCAACATTATTTATTCTGTCTTAGCAGTAACTTGAGAACTAGAGACTATTTCCTTTCCCTTTTTGGACTAAGCTCTCATTTGATTTTTTTGTGTTTTTAGTTTTTAACTAATCAATTAATTTTCACTTTGTTTGTTATATTAAAGTCCCCAGGTATCTCCCTCTGTCTGCCCACCTCCTTGCACTAGAGAAGATATTATTTGGCTATATATTCACATACACAAACACAAGTATATATAAACTATGTCTTGCTTGTTTCTATTTATCAATTCTTTCTCTAGAGGTGGATATGTACAAGTTATCTTTTAAAAAATTCTCACCTTCTGGCTTAATATCAGCTCTAAGACAAAATAGTGGGAAGGACTAGTCAATCAGTGTTAAGTGACCTACCCAGAGTCACATAGCAAGGACACAAGTTATTCTTCAAACAATATTTCTGTTGCTTTATATAATGTTCTATTGGTTCTGCTCATTTTGCGTAACATAATTTTATGTAGGTCTTTCGATGTTTAAAAAACACTAACCTGCTTCGGGGTAGCTAGGTGGCTCAGTGGATTGTGTGCCAGGCTTAGAGATAGGAGGTCCTGGGCTCGAATGTGACCTCAGACATTTCCTAGCTGTGTGACCCTGGACGAGTCACTTAACTCCCATTACCTAGCTCTTACTGCTATTCTGTCTTGGAACCAATATATAGTATTGATTCTAAGATGTAGGTAAGGTTTTCTTTAAAAAAAAATTAACCTAATCTTCATTTCTCTTCTCCCCTCCCTTCTTTTCCCCTCCCCTTCTGTCTTAGAATTGATACTAAGTATTGGTCCTAAGGCAGAAGAGTGGTAAGGGTTAGGTAATTGGGGTTAAGTGACTTGCTCAGGGTCACACAGCTAGGACACAAGCTGTTCTTCAAACAATATTTCTGTTGCTATATATAATATTCTCTTGGTTCTGCTTATTTTGCTGTTTATAATTTCCATGTTAAAAAATTTAACCTGCTTATCATTTCTTACCATATTACCATATTTTACCATCATTTCTTATCATATTGCATACATTTACTTGCCAATTTACTTTTCCAGTTTAACTCATCAGTTGTTTTACTTACCTTGCTTTTCTCTGAGAATCTCTTTTAAGGGACTTATTCCTGAATTCTCCTTTAGATTCTTTATTTCTATCCCTTCAAACTTTTTTTCATAAAAGCAGTAAATAAAATATAAACCTAGAAATAATTTTCATTTAAATTTTCATCATTTCTACCAAATTTTTCCTTCCATATCAATCTCTGGTCCTCTTCACTAGTCTAAATTGTTCTAAATTTCCTCTTCCTTGATCCAGTTCAAGTTCTTTCCCCACTCCTTCTACAATCTTCCCCAACACAAGCCAAAAATAGAACAAGTAGTGAGTTTCTCCTCTGTGGAGGTCTCTCTAAGAAAGACTTAAATTCTCACTTGTGTATCATATTGTAGAGAGGATTCTTTTTTAGAATTGTGCGAGGTGACCTCTTGAGAGCTCTTCCACCTCTGTAAGTTGTTGCATGTTGTTTGTGAAGACCATGGTTTTGGCACTTCATACAAAAACTCCTTCTTCCACCAGTCAGTTGACTGGTTATATTTATGGCCACTTAGGGAAATAAAGTAATTGACTCTGGGAACCCTGTCAGTTTAAGTCTGAATGGATGTTCTCTCTTCCCTCAACTCTCTTGTTTTCAGAACTCCAATACCTAATCTTTCCACTCAGCTAAGGATGGAGGTCATTTTAGAAATACTATAGGAGGGGGCAGTGGATGTCTCAGTGGATAAAGAGCTAGGCCTGGAGATGAGAGATCCTGGGTTCAAATATGACCCCAAACATTTCCTAGCTATGTGATCCTGGGCAAGTCATTTAGCCCCAATTGCCAAGCCCGTAGCTCTCTTCTGTCTTGGAACCAATACTAAGTATGAATAGTGAGAGTTAGGATGAAAGGCAAGAGTTAAAATAATAAATGCTATAGGATCATAGGCCTGGGGGTCTTAGAAATCATGTAGCTAATCCTCATTATTTAAAAGATAAGGAAACTGATAGACACAGAGAAGTGCAATGAATTTCTCCTAAAATTACACAGGTAGTTTTAGAGTCTAGACTCAAAACCAGTTTTTCTGATTTCAAATCCATTATTCTTTCTACCAAATTACATTGTCTTCTGTATTCCATTTTGTATTTGAAGAGGGAGGTGTTGGTTAGGATTAGAAGTGGGGCACTGGTGTACTGAAGCAAGCTTGAACCTGTCTGAGCCAATTGTTAAATTTTCAGCGTGAGCATTTGTACTTTAGAAATATTCCCATTGTTGCCTGAAGTCTTAAAAAAAAAACACAACCTTATCGTCTATCTTAGAATCAATACTATGTGCTGGTTCCCAGGCAAAAGAGTGGTGAGGGCTAGGCAGTGAGGGTTAAGTGACTTGCCCAGGGTCACACAGCTAGGAAGTATCTGAGGTCAGGTTTGTATCCAGACCTCCCCTTTCTAGGCCTGGCTCTCTATCCACTGAGCAACCTACCTGCCCCTACCTAAGGTCTTTATTAATTTTAATAATTAATTTAAATAAAGTTAAATTTAGTTAGTTTTAACAAAATTAATTTTAGTGACTAACCAATTAGTCCTTATGGTTTGGATTATTACACTTGCTAAATGACTCAGCCTAGTATTCACTGTATTTTGTACTTGGACAAATAAGAGAAAATAGTATTTTATGATTCAGGTTTTCTTCCCCAAACCCAGTGCTCTTTCTAACTCCCCTATTTCTTTCAAGGGCACCACTATCTTTCCAACTACCTAAATTCTCAACCTCAGAGCTATTCCCTACTCTTTATACTTCTTCACCCCTACCCCACCATTCCCAAATTCAATCAATTGCCAAGTCTTATTGGTCCAACATCTGTAATATCGCTTATAACTGTTCCCTCCTGGTTTAGACCACCATCATTTATTGCTCTCCTTTGGTCTCTGTACCTCAAGTCCATCTTCTTCTAATCCACCCAGAGCTGCCAAAATGATATGCCTAAAGCATAGCTAATGAGGTCACTTCTCTGCTTGAGAAGCTCTAATGCTTCCCTGTGGTTTCTAGGATAGAACAGAAACTCCTGTACTTGTCATAGAAAACCCTTCACAATCCGAATCAAGCCTATCTTTCTAGTTATATTCAATATTACTTCTTTCTTGTGTTCTAAATTCCAGCCCAAACTGGCTCCCTTTCTGTTTTCTACACATGCCATTCCATCGCCCATTCTGTGCTTTTGGGCAATGCTGAATCTCCTGGCGAGAATGTATTTTTCTCTTCACCATCATGTTCTTGGTTTCTTTGAAGGCTCTACTCAAGAACTATGAAGAACCATGAGGCTCTTTCTTATTTCCACAGATGTTAGCGCCCCTCTCCTGTGACTCTGTATGTATAAATATACATATTGTTATTGTTCAGTCATAACTGACTTTGCATGCCAATACTGTCCTTGGGATTTTCTTGGCAAAGAAATGGAGTGGTTTGCCATTTCATTCTCTAAAACATACAAACAAATACACTTATGCAACGTACCTAAATATACAATACAAGCATACATATAGTTACATATGTGTGTATATATATATATATATAATATTTATAGTGTTTACTCACCTGTGATATTTTGTCATCTCCTCTCCTTCCCAAGTTTATAAGCTCTTTAGAACAGGTACAGTTTCATTTTTGTCTTTATATCCAACACTTGCCTAACATACATGAACAAAGGTTACATCTTATGTCACATACAGAACTTGGGGGGACATAGTTCCAATTCTGAGACTTTTCTAGGCTTTTTTTCAGTAATGTATCTCTCCTCTTTCCTCAATATGTGGAGAAATAAAAGAGGATTGGAAATATCCACCAAAAGATGTTGGAGAAATACATACAGAATGAATGGAAACCAGCTGATTCCTGGTGGGAGAAAAAGACTTTAATTTTCTTAAAAACAGCAACAAAAGAGTCATGAGACAAATTTTTCTTGTAGCTTCTGATTCCAACAGAGTTTGTTGCAATCTGTTGGGAACTTTTCAGTTTCAAAGTACTTGATCTATATTGTTCAGGATTGATATTATATCTTTTTAATAATTTGGGAATTAATACTCCAAACTAGGAAGTATGTTTCTTAGGAGAAACCCAGAAAGTTCTTGATGAAACCATGAAAAGTATTCTTTAAAAAATATGTGGCCTAGGCTCCTTGTTGGATAGAACATTTTTGTTGGATATGTGTCCTAGGCCATGGAACCCAAATACGTAGGAGGGAATAGACATAAGTGATTTCAGTATCAAAGACCAACTCACCTAGGAAGATCAAAATGGTAGAATTTAATTTAAGCAAATGAGTCAGAATAGAAAATACCTTACAGGTGAGAAAGTGACTTCTAAGTGGCTTTTGGTACCATATTTTAAGAAGGTACAAAAAAGAGGGTAATATGTAAGGACATGGGAAAAATATTAAAACTTATATTACTCTAAAAAAGAGAGGAGATAATTATGGCTATTTGTTAATTTTTTCATCCATATACTTTTTATTTTTTTATTTTTATTATTTTATTATTTAAATATTTCATTTTTTTAGAAAAATTTTCTATGGTTATATGAGTCATGTTTTTACTTTCCCCTTCACCCCCCCCATAGCCAACATGCATTTCCACTGATTTTAACATGTGTCATCAATTAAGACTTATTTACATATTATGGATAGTTGCATTGGTGTGGTCATTTCGAGTCTACATCCCCAATCATGTCTGCATCAACCCATGTGTTCAAGCAGTTGTTTTTCTTCTGTGTTTCCACTCCTGTAGTTCTTCCTCTGAATGTGGGTAGCGTTTCTTTTCCATAAATCTCTCAGAATTGTCCTGGGTCATTGCATTGCTGCTAGTACAGAAGTCCATTACATTCAATTTTACCACAGCAGCCATATACTTTTTAATGAGAATAACCTATACAACCATTGAGGGCATATTTGATAAAATCATTAGAAAGGAATAAGCAGATTTTGCAAACTATATTTCACAACAGACTGTATCTTGACAATAACACTATTGATGGAAAACATGTAGAGAATACAAGATCTGAATGTATTTATTGTTTGTTGAAAATAAAAAATTTATTCAGTTGAGCAAAATGCTGTCTCAAAGACTCTGCCAACAAGGTGTCTCCTAAGCATATGTCAAAATCATACAAGATATCTTGAAAGATGTAACAATAGAGATAGCTTTGTGGGAGCCCCAGATTTTTAATAATAAACAAGGCATAAAAAAAGGAGAAGGATGCTCTTCAGAGATGATTGCCTCTATAGAGGAATTCCATACAGGAGGTGAGGTCTTCCTGATGCTCATTTGCAAATGTGATTATCATGATTGCATCATTCCCTGGAACATTGCAGGGCCTTCTCATTATTCAAAAGAGTTTGGCCTAATTGTTTGCACAGGAAAAACCCTAGTTGAAGAATGCTTCTTGTCCAGGCTGTGACATAGAATTAGATGGACAATCTATAGAACTCATCCATCAGTACATATATCTAGGACAGACAATGCAAATGGATAATGAGCTGGGCCCAGAATGAATAAGAGACAGAGAATGAGCTGAATTGCTTTGGGGAAATTATGTGGTGCTTTTAATGATTCTAAGTTTCCTCTGAAACAAAGACCCATTTTTATAATGCCATTTTTCTTTTGATGATGCCATATAGTTGTGAGTCATGGAATGCTATCGTCTCTGAAGAGCAATAGGGAGGCATGTGGTGGGCCTAAGCTGGCTGTGGGATGTTAGAAATGAGAAATTACACAGAAAAAGTGGTATGAGAGATGTCAGCAGAGAAAAATGTACCTGTGGGGGGGAAAAGATGAGTTCCTCACATGTAGTGGGCGACAATTGATGGACATCCTGGGTGCTCCATTGTTATCCCCACAATATTGGGGGTAAGTGGCACCTTCTGTAGTGAATTCGTGAGAGGACATAGATGAGGATCACATAGGCTAGGTAGGCCTGGGTGAGTTGGAATATGTATCTTTTGACTTCCTCAACCTATGTTGAAGAAATCATTGATCTTATGGAGTATTAGTATGTCAAAAAACTAAAGTACATCTAGAGGAAGGTAATTAGGGTAGTGAGGATACTGGAAACCATGTCATGAAGTGACAGTTGGGGGCTCTCTGTATCCTCTCTTAGAAAGACACAGCCAGACTTCTCTTTTGGTCAAGAAGGATGGTCAGGTTGACTATTTGCCAATATTCCCTTTGGCTTTTCCTCAATTCTACTGCTCCCATCTCTCATCTAATCTAAGTAGTGATTGTTTGAAGGAACTGGGAATTTTTAGCCTGGTTAAAGGGAGACTAAAGGGGAACATGAAAATTGTCATTGAATATCTGAAGAGCTGGTATAGAAGGATTGGACTTATTCCTCTTGGCTCAGTTGGCAAAACTAGGAACAATGGGTAGAAGCAACATGGAGGCGGATTTTGATTCAATATAAAGAAGACCTTCTTAACAAGTTGTCTAAAACCAGAATATGTTGTCTTGGGCTATAGCAAGTTTTCTGTCATTGGAAAATGTTAGGCAAAGGCTGGTTGATCATCTGGGGATACTTTGCAGCACGGTCCTACTGTAAGCGTAGGTCAGAGTTTCTTAGGATCTAGAGCTTAGAAGGACCTTAGATACCACTGAATCCAACCTCCTCCGTTTACAGATTATAAAACGGAGACAGTTTAAGATAGGGCACAAGGCTAGCAAATACCTTAGGCTATATTTGGACCCAGAACTTTCTTAGTCTGAGTCTGGTACTTTATCCTCTGTAGTACCTAGCTACCTCTAGACTAGATGGCTTCTGAGATTTGTGATGATGCCATCTCAGAATTCTGCCATGTTGAAGGCATGTGTTCATTCAAGAAACATTTCTTAAGTGGTATTATATTCAAAACAAGATCCTAGGCATTGGGGACAATGCAAAGATAGATAAGATAAGGTATGGATCTTCTGTATTCTGATAGTAGTCCTGACTATCTCCCTAAGTAAAAGGAGGAGTAAACTGACTGCCTTGCCCCACCAACTGCTCCAATCCCTAGTCAAATCCAAACACTGCAGATGGGAATAGGCTTCATCCAAGTTCCCCTGTTTTTGAAAACTCTGCATCTTAATTAGTTTCCTACCACTTTGGTACATGCCCTACATTCTAATAGTCTCCAGCCCACTGTCTTTCCCCACCATTTGTTCTCTGATATTACTAGTGATTTCTTTTCATCTCAAAACATCCCCTCACCCCTCCAACGCCCTCCCAGCTGAGGAGCAACTTAAGGAACACTGATGTGCCAAGTATGTATCCTGAGATTGATGGGCTTGTCAAACTGCTTTGCCCTCCCCCAAACCCCCACATCTTCCCTCTGTTCTACTATGGATGCTGACTAAAGCTGGGGGAGGGGGAACTGGAGGAAGGCAAAGAAGAGAACTAGCAAATCCTATAGCCAGGTGGTGGCGAATGGACAACATGACCTTCTACTGGCCTGCAGAGGAATCTAGCTATGCCCTTCTGTAGGAGAAGGACACTCAGACATTCCCTCCCCCCACCCCTCATCATCCACACCCCTCATCTGTCAGTATTTATCTGTCTCTTGGAGTGGGACTTGGCTGAGCTTGGTACGGCTGGGAGGATAGATTCCTCCAAGTGCATCAAGGGGAAATGACCAGTCATTTATCTCTTTACTGCAGTGTCAGAGTCTGCAGCCATCAATCTTGGCACAGCAGCTTCTCCAGCTTGAGTTGGTCTCATTATTCGGGGAGCAGGGGGAGAGACATGCAGGCGATTCCATCTCCCCCCTTCTGCCTTCCATAATTTATTCAGGGATGAACCTTCTGTTGTTGCCATGGCTTTAGTAAAGGAGGTGAGAGGGGAACAGGCATGGAGATGGGGATTAGTAACAATAAATAATAATAGCTATCACTAATATAGCACTTTAAGGCTTACAAAGTGTTTTGTAAATATTGTCTCATTTTTTCCTTACACCACCCTGGAAGTAGATACTATGATTATCCTTATTTCTTAGTTGAGGAAACTGAGGCAGATGGAGCTCAGTGATTTGCTCAGGGTCACATAGCTAAGAAGTGTCTGAGGCCAGATTTGAACTCATTTCTGACTCCTACTCCAGCATTCTATTGATCATCCCACCTAGCTATCTCATATAGTTTCTCAGGACTTCTTTAGTTTCTGCAAAGGTCATGGTGAAGAATTAAGGATAACAGAAAGACATGTGAAAGGTTGGGTTGTATTGAATATTTTGCATACTGTTGAGCCTGTGTTTTCCCATGTATTTTAAAGAAAAAGCTCTCTCTAAGAGTTTCAAGTTTGCTGAGTATGATGTGGCCAAGCCACATATTCATCGGGGTGGAGGGAGGTCATAGCACATTCCCATTTTAAAGGTGAGGAAAGCAAACCAGAGAAATGGGAAGCTCTTCTTTGGCAACTGACCCAGAGTCAATATCCCCAACCTCTTGCTCAAGTTCCCCAGACCACATTCCCTTTTATTTCATCCTACATCTGATGCCCTGCCTGATTTCAGCTCTAGGTAACCAGATGGCCCATCCAGGATACTCATTACTTCTAAACTCATCATTATACTGCTCAGTCAAGCCTTGACTGACTCCCTCTCTCAGCCTTCTCTTCCCTTGGATTGGAAGGTTGGAGGGAAGAGTACCAAAATCATCCCAATGTCTCCCCTTTTTAGAGGGTAGAAACAGAATTTTCAGATCACTCCACTCTGCAACTACTGCCCTACCTTTATTCAATTCCATGCCACAAGATTCCCTACCCATTTCCCTCTCCACTCAGTAGGTATCCCCAGTATCCTGTTCTCCTCCTTCCTGTCTCCTTTTACATGTTGTCTCCTTCTTTAGATGGTAAGTTTCTTGAGAGCAGGGACTATTTTTCTTTTTATTAATTGGATCTCAAGTGCTTATTGCAAGGCTTCATGACTATAGGTGCTTAATAAATGTTTATTGTATTGTATTGTTTTCAATGTCAGTTCAGCTGCCTTGGCTGCTATTTCCTGGTGTGATCCTGGGCTGCCCTCATCAAATACCTTCAGTATGCTGGTACAGAAATGTCCCAGGATGAGGATGCCTAAGTTCTTTAATAGTGTTTGGTGAGTCAGGGGGATATCTATCCTAGCATGTGATGACTTCCCCTGGTAGGAGGGATGGATGAGAATAATTTGTTCCAACAGCCATGAAGATCACGGAAATAGGCACTGTAGAGTACTTAGAACTTGGTTAAACATTGCATCCGGGGCCATTACCAACTGGCTTGATTTTTGTCTTTTGATTTCTATGATTCTGGAAGAAAGAACGAAGCTGGTGACTGTACAACTCTGCCTCATTTAAACTCAATTTATGCACAAGTCAAAAGATATCACCAGTGATGTCATTTTGTTCCTCTTTGAGTATGAGGGACAACAACCAGCACTTACAGTATAAACTTGGGCAATTCATTTAACTTCCCCTTGAACCCATTTCTTCTCCAACAAGGGGACTGTCATCCACCTTTTCTACCTCAGTGATATAGGGATGTCACTAGAGATGTCACATAAGGGATTTTATGTAGGGATCAAATGAAGTCAAGTATTTGAAAATAATTTGTAAATGATACAGTTCAATAGAAATATCATATGGTATTTATATTCTATGTAGAGCACATTATTATATGTTTATTTTATAATGTAATATTACATTTATGCTATATTATTACAATTATTATTGTCTTCATAATCATCATTGTTATTATATTATCTCTCTTACCTTGCCCCATGCCCTCAGGGACAGTAATTTCAAATCCATAACATCTGAGGTTACTGTGGTTTAGTTTGCTTTCTTAACTCAGTATGTCCCTCATGTCTGTAAGACTCTCCTTCATCCCTGCCTCCTGGATTCTTTCAAAATTTAGTTCATACCAGGCCTTCTAGTTCCCCTCTCCACACTGCTGTTTTCTTCTCTCTGAGATTACCTTCGGCTGATAGTATATGAATCTTGTATGAATTTAGTTAACTGCCATGTTGTCTCCCCTATTAGAAGGTGAGGTCTTTGAGGTCATGGTCCATGTTTTCTGTTCTTTTTGTGTCTTCAGCACTTAGCATGTTGCTTGGCATTTAGTAAGTACCTGGAGAGTGCTACTTGGCTAACTGACTAGAAAGCAATCCTGGCATGGAAAGAGGATGTCTTTTTGTCTAAAGCATATTTCAAATGCTAAGGAACAATAACACCAAATCTGAGGCAAGCTTACTATACTCCCCTAAATTGCAACTGGTTTTTAGTAGCAGCATGTCTTGCATTATCTTTGTTTAGAGGACTCAGTTCAGGGTGATTTATAGGATGCAGGACCTATTCTTTTTGCTCTAGCTTCTATAAACATTTCAATGGACTTGGAAGTTTTGCCTACTAACATATTGCCCCCGCCCCACTTTATTTTAACTCATCTTTTTTCCTATTTCTTGCTTTTTATTTCTTTTTTCCTCCAGTTTCCCTCTCTTTCTGAGTATCTATGCAACTTTAGTTTATTTGTATCTTTTCTCTTGATACAAACCGATCTCTTTGAGACTCAGAATAGCTCTTTCCTTTTATTTTTAAAAATAAATTTTATTGATCTTTTGGATTTGTTTTTACATGGCAGTCATTTTTGGAAACGTCCCTGTATCTGCTCCTCTAAATTGAACCTTCGCTTGTAACAAAGAAAGGCAGTTAAATCATTTGACATCTGTGACCATATCTGATAGCATGGCCAACATTTTCCTTCTATCTCTCTAGTGAGAAGAGGTTGTTATGTTTCATTTTCTGTTCTCTGAGACCATTACTGGTTTTTTTTATTTTCTCAGAATTGGGTTTCCTTTTAGTGGTCTTTTAATTTGTATCAGTTTGGATCTTGTATACATTGTCCTTTGGTGGTTTATTTTGCTCTGCACGGATTCACACAGATCTTTCCATGTTTTTCAGAATTCCTTATATTCATTACTTCATACATCACAACATTCTTCCATTGCCTTTATACAACAAAATTTTTTTTTCCACCATTAACCAATTGATGTTACTTTGTTCTGTGGCAACAGTTGTCCTTGTTCCTGTTCTGATATGTCAGAACTTAGTTTTGGTCCCCAGGGTATGGATACTTCTCACCCGTGACCTATGTCCCAAAACTAGCCCTTCTGTCACTGTGATTCTTCCATGATCTCTTTCAAAGTTTATTCTAGTGTTGCCTGAGGTAGATGGATTTGAGTCATGAAGACTGCTATGTGTATTGATTGCCTGACCTTGGATGCTCTATACCCTGCCAAACTGGCTGTGCCTTTTTATTATCCTCTCGCATTTCTTGACTGAAACTTCCCACTCTGTTCTCCATTGGTATGTTCTAGTGCTTTCAGTCTAGGGGAGACTATCTTCCATCATGTCCATTGGGATGGGGTTAGAAAATTTAGGAGACAAGTACTTTTTTTTCTTCCTCAGGAAGGTTAATTTAATTCAGAAGGAGGAAGAGGACCACAACTTATTCTATGAGCCATTTTTTACATTTGTCCTTTCTGTCTTCTGTAACCTTGTCTTCCATCTCCTACCCCTGTCCTCACCCCTGTCTTAGTCTTTGTCCATCCTTTAAGATCTGAGCCCAGGTTGGCTAAGTCATCCCCCCATTACACAATTTGTTCCTTTGCTTCATTTGATTGGCCCCAAAATTAGTTTAGTGGTTAGTTTGCTTTGATACTTTGGGTGTTTTCCTGTGGCTCAGGCCATTGGTAAAATGAACTGAGTGGTCTCATATTAACCCTCCAGGGGCATATTTGTATAACAGACCTTTGGGTGATGAAGCATATCCCTGAGCATCCATTTCAGAGTTGGAGATGAGGGGAGAATGGATGCATATCCAGTATCTTGTTACAGAGGAAAGCAATGTGAAGTATTGAGAAAGCACTTCCCTCATGTAGAATGGCAAAATAAATAAGAAAGTAGGGGGTGGGGAGAGGATCACATTCAGAAATATGAGTTGTATGGCCTTAGAGAAAAGTCTGTGTACCATCACTATTCAGCTTTAAGAATAACAAAAGAGAGGTAGTGACTAAGAAGATGGAGCCTGGGTGAGCAGTCAACTGACCGCTTCTATTCCTGGTTCAGCCATTGTCTTATGACATAACCTTTCTGGGCCCCAGTTTTTCCCTTCTGTGAAGCGAGAGATAACAAAACCAGCTCCCTTTTTTCTTCACAGGGAATCTGATATGGGAGAATGAGATAATGACCTCTAAGTTCCTTTGCTCCTTTGTGAAAGGTGATGTGTAAATTCAAGAAAGCACTCTGAAATGGGCGTCTCAGAATTACAACCAGAAAGGGACATGCCTCCTTTTTTGTATGTTCAACAAAATATAAGGGGGTTGGTGGGGGAGGGATCTCTTTATCTCATCTCCCACCTCCTCCCCCTCCTATTTTATATCCATACGCATACATGTATATATATATGTATACACACACACATACACAACTCACTCCAATCATTTAAGCAATAGGATTTTCTTCCATTGTTTAAGGCATTCCCTCTCCATCCCCCTCCCCCTTTACACTATAACTCTATCTCTGTGCCCCTGAGTCACAGAGAGAGCACATGATGGATGGACGGATGGATGCGCCTTGTCTGGGTGTTTCACCACAATTTCCCTTGGGGCAGTCTGTCTGTTGGCAGAGCACAGGATTCCGAACGATGGTATCTCTTGGAAACTCGACAGCTAACAGACAGCTCTCCTCTCTGTATATTTCCCCAAAGAAGAGCTGTCTTAATCTGTTTCTTATATGGCATATATTATTATAATCCTTATATGACTTTCGGGTTCCCAGGCCTGCACCCTGAGCTGTGGAAAAAAGAAAGGATGGAAGCAGAAGAGCTAGGGCTCTCTATGCGTGTGACATCTGTGGTGTTTGCATTTTTAAATGACGTGGGATTTAATTACTCAAGGAGCTCCCATGGTGCACTTTAAGACTGATCTTGCCACATCCTGTTAATGAGCTTAGTGGTTCCAGCCACCCAGTGGTAGCTCTTCTTTCTGTGAATTAGGTGGCACACGTAGGTAGCTTGTGTAAAGCCTGTGGTTACAGGCTGTGCTACATGGGCAGTGGGTATAGCTGATACATCAATCACCAGTCTCCTTTATGGGTGTGTGTATGTGGATATAGAAATATATATACAATTATATATAAAAACCAATCACCAGCCTCCTATATGTATGCTTCTATATGTCTAACCAATCATCAATCCCCTATAGGAATATATGCATACATGTTCATATGTATAGATATACATATATGGATGTAGAGCTAAACACCAACCTTATATGTGTACATGTGCACATGTCTGTCTACATGCTTGCATATAGCACCAGAACATACATGTAACCAACCTGATATACAAACTCATGTATGCTTACATACATATGTTCAAAGACAATGATCAATCTCCTATATGTATACATGTGTGTCTGCACATACATATATCACTGATCACCAGTCTCCTACATGTATATGGGTAATCAATAATCAATCTTCTATATATATGTATATATGAATGCATGCTTGTATCTATATATATACACACAGAGATTCTTGATCAGGAGCTCCTGCATTTAATGGAGTATTTTACAATTTGTTTTAAAGAGACAAGTCTTTTGTATATGGCTTGACTCATGTTTGTATAAGAGGGTTTATTATTTTTAAAATTTGAAATTAGTCGCTTTGTTTTGCATAGTAGCTGTCTCTGGTATGGTGGATTGTGCTGGAACACACCCAACAAGTCTCTCTGTTTCCAATTAGAAATGGAAACAGGGTTGAATACCAGACCCAGTGAGGCTCCTGGCTTGGGTGGCCAGTGGCCACTGCTTTTGCTCTGCAAGGGCAAATGATTCTTATAGTAATAAATAAATAGCGAGATGTATTTATGTAAGTTATATGTGTATCCACATATGTGTATATATAATACACATTCATATACCCAAATAGCTTATATACACACACACATACATTTTATTGTCTCTATATATGTCTATTCATCCATCCATCCATCCATCCATCGATCATTCATCCATCTAATATATAAGGACTGGACCTGTGATTTCATTAGTAAAGGATATTCCTGGGTGAGAAAACTCCATTTACCAATGTAGGTTGGCACCTCCTATATAACTTATGGCCTTAGTTGACCAAAGCACTGAAAAGGCTTGAGAGTCTTGCTCAACATCACCAATTCATTAGAGGAGAGACTTCCCAGCTCTCTCTCTCCCTCTCCCTCTCCCTCTCCTTGTCTGTCTCTGACTCTCTCCATATCTGTCTCTCTTTCTTTTTCTTTATATATATAAAATATATGCTATTTTAAATGTACATAACATTGGTAGGGTAGTCTTGAAATAAGTGTATGTATGTATACGTTTGTGTGTTCACATAAATGTTTTCAGGAACAACTTTAAATAAAAAAAGCTAAGCTTCCAAGGGAGTCTCCAAATGTTACAGAATTACGGAACATCAAAACTGTAGAGGATCTTGTTGTCCAACGCTCTTTCCTTTCCTTTGATGACCATTGCATGGAAATATCACTTAATGATATTATATATTTGTAAGAAGTTTTGGGTGAACACTGACTTGGATGTGAAGACATGCAGGAGGGATGGAGGATTGGGCTGCTAAGATAGATCATTTTGAACCTTGGAGCTAGAAGTAGGGCTCAGTGTCTAAACCTCTAGCTCATCTCTGAAAATTGGGAGAGGCCGAAATGGCGGCATTCCTTTGAAGATATTAAGAACCAGAAATGGATTGAGAAATGAAATCAAGAGAGCTTTACCTCATCAGTTCCCATGCTTTAACTCCTCTCTCTATGGCAATGATTCCCATATCTATGTATTCAACTTGAGTTTTTTACCTGAGCTTTGGTCTTGGATCACCAATTACCTACTGGACATTTAAACTGGATGTTCCCAAAACTACTTAGACTTAGCATGTCTGAACTCATCATTTTCCCCAATAGACCCTCCCCTCTTCAAAACCTCCCTATTTCTGTCCAAAGCTCTGCTATCTTTCCATTCTTCCAATTTTGTAACTCCAGGATTACCTTGACTCCATATTCTCCTTCATCCCACGTATTTCATAAAGTTGCCAGATCTTGCACTTCTATCTTTACAACATCAAATACATCTGACCCCTCTGTTTTTTTTAACTCACACAGCTATCACTTTAGTTCCAGCCCTCATCACCAATCTCCTAGATTATTGCAACAGCCTCCTAATTGATCTTTCTGCTCAAATCTCTCCCCATTCCAGTTCATCCTACACATTGCTGCCAAAGTAATTTTCTCTAAGCACAGATATGACCATGTGACTTTCCTATTCAACCAACTCTAACAGCTTCCTATTGCCTCTAGGATAAACTAAAAACTCCTCTGCTTAGCTTTTAAAGCCCAATAAAATCCGGCCCCAAACTATCTCTCCAGCCTCATTAGATATTACTCTCTTCCTCCTACTCTTTGTGATCCAGTCAAACTGGCCTCTCTATTCCTCATACAGGACTCCCAGTCTCCTGTCTGCTTTTTCCTTCCTGCCTCCTCAAAGACTCACTTTCTTCCTTTAAGATGCAGCTCAAATATTATCTTCTCCATGAATTCTATTCTGATCCCCCTTAATTACTAGCTTTCTTTCGTCTCCTAACTTACCTTGTGTTCATCTACTTTGTACACATGAATAGAGAGCTGGGTCTGGAATCAGGAAGACCTGAGTTCAGATTTGGTCTCTGATCCTTACTAGCTGTGTGACCCTGGGCAAGTCACTAAATCTCTGTTTACCTCAACTTCCTCAACTGTAAAATGGGGATAATAATAGCACCCACCTACCAGGACTATTATGAAAATCAAATGAGTTGATATTTCAAAATGCTTAGGGCACTGCTTGCCACATAGCAGGTGCTTAATACATGCTTGTTTCCTTCTTTCCCATTTATTTTATGTTTACCTTGTGTATATATACACATACACACAGACAGATGCTTACAAGTATTTGTCTCCCTGATTAGAACATAAACCCTAGTGAAAACTGGGTGGCTCAGTGCATAGAGAGCCAGACCTGGAGACGGGAGATCCTGGATTCAAATTTGACCTTTGATCAGTGATGGGCAACCTTTTGAGCTTGGTGTTTCAAAATTCACCAAAAAACCAAGCATAACTTGGGTGATGTGTCACTTCAAGAAAAAACACCATAATTCTGTGACATTTGTAGTTTAAACAACAAAAATGTATAATTGTAATATATAACTGTATTTAATAAACCAAAATAGGTAAATTAATATAGGTAGAATTGTCATCTATAGTGCACAGAGTGTCTACACTACATACACTACAGCAAATGTTTCATCCTCGGCATGTGGCCCCATACTTCTACATGTGTCAGTGCTGACATGCCTGTCACAGGTTTGCCATCATCACCTTTGATACTTCCTAGCTGTGTGGCCTTGGGCAATTACCTAGCCCTTACAACTCTTCTGTCTTGGAATTTAGTAAGGAATATTTAGTATCAATTCTAAGATAAGGTTCTAAGGATTTTAAAAGAAAGAAAAAAACGTAAACCTTTTATGAGTAGCAATTATTTAATTTGTTGAACCTGTATCCTTAGTGAATAACACTGTGCCTGGCACATAAAATATACTTAATAGATACTTGTTGATTCATTGTTTTCTCCCTAGGCAGCATGGTAGCTTGTCATATCTGATTCAGGGTCAGGTTGAGACACTGGCTATATTGGAATAGAAGTTAGTTTACTCAGATAGCTGTGCCAGCCACTTTTGTCTACATTGAACATTCCAATATATGATTGTTGGGTTTCGACATCCAGTAATTTTATGATCTGTATGTTTGTTATATTCATAACATTTTATAGGAAATATTTCATTTAGAATATATACTTTATAATATATTTAAAATATAGAAAACATTTTATATAAACAACTATGTACAGTATATATCTTGAATCTTCCTTTATTCCCCCCAATTTGTCAGATGAGGAAACTGAGGCTCAGGGAGAGAGATGAACTCAGATTAGAATCCAGGATTTCTAGCTCCTAGTCCAGTGCTCTGTCTACTCCACCATGCCACCCGGTGTGGGAGATTTGTGTTAAACTGAAAATGTGTAGGCTTAAGGCACTAGTTAATCTTTTCATTCACATGAAGACCAAAAAAGAGAAACAAATAAAAAAAGACTTAGAGCTTGACCTCATCCTTTGAGTCCTTAACCGAGACTTACATCCTGTAAGATCTCAGACCTATTTTTTCCTTCTTAGCTTTGATAATATTTTTTTCTTAGCTCTGATATTTATTTTGGTCAGGACTCCCCCCTATGCTGGGGAGTCCCTATGCTGAGCCCCTTGTCTTTCATTAAGTCCTACCTAAAATCCCATCTTTTATAAGAAGCCTTTTCCAACCCCTCTTAATTCTAGTGCTTTCCTTTTTCCCTTGTTGACAGAAATTAGAGGGAGACCAGTTGCCTTTTCTTTTTGACCTCCAGTGCTATTTACCAGCAGGGTTGGAAACCCCTGGGTTTTGTAGGTCAACTAGAATAATGCCCTTGGATGATGTCTTCCAGGGTGATGAGCAGGAAACACAAATAGTCACATTTAATTTGATTCTATTAGATGAACACTATTAGGAAAAATTATATTAATAAGTGACATGCTGCCATAAACTTTTAAGTCAGAATATCAAAGAACTCACATATCAGTTTTAATATACTATTTTGCCTATTTTTATTTTTGCCACATAGGTTGGCATAATCAATGCAGTATTGGACTTGGAGTCCGAAAGGCCTGAGTTAAAAACCCGTCCTTGGCACTAGCTATTTGACTCTGAGCAAATCAGGAAGTGTCTGAGGTCAAATTTGAAGTCTGGATCTCCTGCCTCTAGGTCTGACTCTCAATCCACTGAGCCACCTAGCTTCCCCAAATTCCTTTTGTTCTTGGCATTAAACTTTAAATCTCAGCTTACTCCTTTGCGAAATGGGGATAATTCTAAACTGTGATACCTACCTAACATGGGTAGTGTTTCTTCATATGAGAAAATGTGTGCAAAGCATTTTGCAAATGTTAATAACTGCTGTATGAATCTCATTAGATGTTCTCATAATTGTGATAATTATGATTTCTTTTATGTTTTGATAAGTTGGGCTGGAATGATATGGGCTTATTTTGCTTCTTGGCTTTTTCATCTTCTTATACCTCCAATTTCTGAAATTCATGCCCTGTGGAGACACAGTGTTTAATTACTAGTCTACTGAGAAGGTGGGTTGACTTAGATAACCAAGATGTAAAAATATCTGGGTTGGTGTTTATAGGGTGACAACCATGAATTGTCAACAATGTGACATTATCATTACTAGAATTATATCATGAAGGAAAGTATAAGTAAAAATGTCAGATGTTAACTATGATCTTAACTTCTCTTTATTATTATTTTTATTTTTAAACCCTTACCTCTGTCTTAGAATCAATACAGTGCATTGGATCTAATGCAGAAGAACAATAAGGGTTAGGCAATGGGGATTAAGGGAATTTGCCCAGGGTCATAAAGCTAGGAAGTGTCTGAGGTTACATTTGAACCCAGGACCTCCTGTCTCTAAGCCTGGTTCTCTATCTACTGAGCCACCTAGATGCCCTCAACTTCCCTTTGTTCTTGGCAATAATCTAACTTTAGATTACTATTTTATTTGGGACCTTGAAACAGAAACATGAAGGATCTGAAGAAAGTCTAAAGCAGGAAGTTCCAAACTTTTTGCTTTAGTCCCCTATCAAATAGCTTTCAGGAAATCTTCTTGTACCTCCTATTCAAAATGAAGGAAAATAAATTCTAGAATTTGTTTTACATGTGCACATAAAAATAAAATAAGTTACTTAACTTCAATAGAATTATATTATTATTTTCAAAACTACATGTATTACTTGATAAATTTCTTATATCCCTTGGAGGCATATGTGAGGTCAGAAATCCTTGGAGAGAAGAGAAAGGAGGCAGTGTGGTACAGTGGAAGGAATCAGAGTCAAGATTCAAAACCTGGCTTTGCTTTTTACTACTGTGTGAGAACTTAGGCAAGCTATTTTTCTTTGTTAGGGCATCAGTTTCCTTATTTTTCAAAAATGCCAGGGGATGGGATATTAATAAATGACCTCTAAGGTTCTTTCTGGTTCTAAACCTATGATTCTAATTATGCTTATTCTCTTACAATTCCCTCTTGGCCGTGCTTGGAGAAAACTACTGCCATTCTAGAGACTGTCTTCTCTTTTCCTTTTTTAGTTGAGGGCCCCTGCTGTCTTCCATTTTGCACAACTATCCAAAGGCACTACTAAAAGATTAACAGCCTTTTCTGTTTTGTTCTGTTTTTCTTTTCTTTTCAGAAGTGGACCTGCCTCTGAAAAAGGATGGATTCACATCAGAAAGTACCACATTGGAAGCCTTGTTAAGAGGTGAAGGGATTGAGAAGAAAGTGGATGCCAAAGAAGAAGAGAGCATCCAGGAAATACAGGTATGGACTTCTGGGAGATGATTATTGGAGGAATTAGGGAAAGGGAGTTTGTCTCTACTTCCCCCTGATTTCTCTCCTACCTGTGCTGGGGTAAGAGCATTTGAATATCAGTGAGAGGGTAATAGTCCTATGGTTGCTGCTCAACACCATATTCCAGCAGAAGGAATTCAAAGGGATCATAGATTTTTAGATGAAGGAGACACTTTAATCCTTTGGCTGGATACTGGCCTTCTCTCTTTGGCTAGCCCCCATACCTGGAATGCCATTCCCTTTACTGATCTCCCTGGCTTCCCTTAAATTCTAACTAAAATTCTATTTTTTTTTGCAGGAAACCTTTCACAATGTCTCTTAATTCTAGTGCCTTCCTTCTGTTAACAATTTCCTATTTATTACATGTAAACCTTGTTCATTTATTTTTTGTTTGTTGTCTCCTCTCTTAGAGTGTAAGCTTCTTTTTGCCCTTAGCAAATGGCATATGGTAGCAACTTAATTAATCTTTGATTGGTGATTTTTCTCCCTCCCTCCCCCCCCCCCCCCAGATTATGAGCTTCTTGAGAGCAAGAACTATCTTTTGCATTTTTTTGGTATCCTCAGTGCTGAACATAGTTCCTGGCATATAATAGATAGTTAAAAACTGTTTATTGATTGATTAAGATGGAAGATTCCTTAGAGATCAACTAGTCCAACCCCATTCATTTTACAGATGAGCAAACTGAGGTCTAAAGAAGTTAAATAACTTTTGCTCAAGGTCATACAGATAGGAAGCAGCACAATCAGGTTTAGAAGACATTGAGATGCTGATGCCAAATCTAGTTTTTTCTCTGATGAGCTGGGCTGCCTCCCATTCATGAAAACTTTTGTCCAGCAAGTTTGATGCTTAAGTGAAAAATGAGATGTTTCTTTCCCCAGCATTAAACTAGTGTTGGTTCTGCTTTGAATACACTAACACTGTTAAATATTGAAAGCATCATTTCCCACAAACATATACACAGTCCACTATGATAATAAAAGTTCACATTTGTATGACACTTTACAAATGAACAGTGGTCTTTCTTTTTAGAAATTGTGCCCAAATTAATCCAGCCCAAGATCACTTTGGCTTTCTTGGCTGTCATATCATAGTGCTGATTTGTGGAGCTTGCAGTCCACTAAAATACCCAGATCTTTTTCAGAATAATTGTCTAGCCATGTTGCCCCCATCTTGTACTTGTGAAACAGATTTTTATTCCCACTTGTAAGACTTAAAATTTATTTCTATTACATTCCATATCAAGTACTATCCCAATGATTTAGTTTGTTAAGTTTATTTTTGGAGAACTGGATCTTGATGGTGTTAACTCTCCCTTCTTGCTTTGCATCACTGACAAATTTGAGAAGCATGCCATCTTTGTTTGTGTCCAAGTCATTGATAAAAATGTTAAACAGGGGGGCAGCTGGGTAACTCAGTGGAGTGAGAGTCAGGCCTAGAGACAGGAGGTCCTAGGTTCAAACCCGACCTCAGCCACTTCCCAGCTGTGTGACCCTGGGCAAGTCACTTGACCCCCATTGCCCACCCTTACCAATCTTCCACCTATGAGACAATACACCGAAGTACAAGGGTTAAAAAAAATTAAAAAAAAAATTAAAAAAAAATGTTAAACAGCTCAGGGCCAAACACAGATCCTAGGACTTTCCACTGGTGACTCCCTGCCCAATTGACACTGAGTCTTTTTTTCTGTAGAATTTTTTCATCCAACTAGTTCTGATTTTAATTTAATTATTTTCTAATCTATATTTTTCCTTCTTTTCTACAAGAAGGGTAAGAGATATCAAAATCTTTGCTAAAATCTAGGGATCTATATTCACAGCAGTCTCCTCTCCTCTCCTCTCCTCTCCTCTCCTCTCCTCTCCTCTCCTCTCCTCTCCTCTCCTCTCCTCTCCTCTCCTCTCCTCTCCTCTCCTCTCCTCTCCTCTCCTCTCCTCTCCTCTCCTCTCCTCTCCTCTCCTCTCCTCTCCTCTCCTCTCCTCTCCTCTCCTCTCCTCTCCTCTCCTCTCCTCTCCTCTCCTCTCCTCTCCTCTCCTCTCCTCTCCTCTCCTCTCCTCTCCTCTCCTCTCCTCTCCTCTCCTCTCCTCTCCTCTCCTCTCCTCTCCTCTCCTCTCCTCTCCTCTCCTCTCCTCTCCTCTCCTCTCCTCTCCTCTCCTCTCCTCTCCTCTCCTCTCCTCTCCTCTCCTCTCCTCTCCTCTCCTCTCCTCTCCTCTCCTCTCCTCTCCTCTCCTCTCCTCTCCTCTCCTCTCCTCTCCTCTCCTCTCAATTTGTCTAGTAATCTCACCAATAAAGGATATAAGGTTAATCTGGCATGACATGTACTTGAAGAAGCCAGGTCCTTTCTTTGTAATCACTGCTTCCCTTTCTAGATATTCACCGTTCATCTCTTTAATGATCTACTCTATAATTTTCTTAGGAAATGAAATCAAGCTCACTGATTTTCAAGCTTATAGTTTGAGCCTGTTCCCTTCTCATTTTGGAAAAAATTGGGACATTTGCCCTTCTCCAATCTTGTGGCAACTTCTCTGTTTACCATGGCTTAGTAAGTCATATCTGCTAGTTTTTTTGCTGGTGACTTGCGAATGTAGCTCTTCTAGGATAAATGACTTGAATTCACCATAGGCTGCTTCATATTCTTTTGTGATCTTATTTTGTTATCAACTCCCTGTGAGTCATTTTTGTTCTGCTATTTCCGGTATGAAGGTCATCATATTTGAGAGGGAAAGCAGAAGCAAAATAAGATTTGAGCATCTCTGGTTTTTTTTTTTTTTGTTATTTATCATTATTCTACCCACTCCAAACAAAGCTCCTATCCTTTGTTTAATTTTCCTTTTTCTCCCAATAATTAAAAGACAAACCCTTTTTGTTGTCCTAGACCTCCCATTCCAGCTGCATTTCATTGTGAATTTTATTACTCTTCCCCACTATTTCTACAGGACAATGCCACAATCTTAGCATTCATCCTCTCTTACTCAGCTTTGCCTCTCTCTGTTACTTGTTTTATTCTTTTTTCTCCCTTTAGCATGTACACTTTTGTTTGAATTGATCTTAAGTCAATGTGTACAGGCAAAGATTCTCACCTTTCCCAAATACAGAAATCAGTCTCTTTGAACTCTTGGGAAGGCTGTAAAAAAGCTTTCATTCACATTATGTTGGAGTATAAGGAAGGGGGCCATTATGGCTCTGACAATTAAAAAAAGAACAATAAAGCGAAGGTACAAAAATATTTTTGGAAGGATTACATAATTTACAGGTAATTATTGCCACTCCCTCTTTACCTTGTCTGGGCTGAACAACAAGAACAGCAAAAACTAGCATTTTTATTATGCTTTAAAATTTGCAAAACAGTTTATATATATTAACTTGAGCCTCACAATGATCCAGTGAGTCAGGTGCTATTGTTACTCCCATTTTATAGATTAGGAAATTGAAGCACACAGAGGTTAAGTAACTTACTCAGTAACACAAACTAAGTAAATGTCTGAGGCATGATTCAAATTCAGATCTTCCTGACTCCACGTCCAGTGCTCTATATATCTATTACCTAGCATCTAGAAATCATGATGCCAGTTATTTTCCATGTTATCCTTGTGGTGAAAGTACTATCTTCAGTGGCATATTTCAGGGCCAGAATACCTTTCTTGCTCTGGATTTCATTTCCCACATTAGTGTCTTTCTTGCCTTATACTATCTCTTGATGTCTACGGCATCTAACAACAGAGAAGACAGCCTGAAGACAATCTTTTCTTGAAAAGTCAGTTTTGCTAGTGCCATTGTCATCAACAAAGGCAAGCACTAGTGTCATCCATGGTTAACTTTGAAGTGACAATTTTAAACTCTTAAGGAAGAAAAGAGGTGATGGTATAGCACCAGGATTGGGAGTAGGTGCGAGTGAAGTCTAGTAAATGTTGAATGGAAGATCCCACAGCTACCTGCACATTTCTTTTTAAAATATAAGTTGATTGGTAAATACCCTGTTCTTTCATATTAGTCTCTACATACAAATTCCATTTTTGATTCCTCCTTGGAATTGAGTTTCCCATTCTTAGGGTGAGAATTTTAATTTATAAAATTTTAATGCAAGACATCCTGCCTATCTTTGCTCTGAATCCTTTGAAATTTGCTTTCCAAAAATCTAGGTTGCATGTCATGCTTTTCTCAGATTTCCTCATTTTCTCTCTCACAAATTCTGGGAGGAGGTAGTTACTCCCTCCTCCCCAATAGGGACCCATCATTTCCACCCTAGGTACCAGTTCCTTTTTTGTTAGTATCGCTTAGATCCAAAATAGAATTTCTTCTTGTTGTTTCTACCACCTTTTGAATGATGGAATTATCTCTAAGAAAGGTAAAAAATATACAAGCTGCTATATTTTGGGCAAGAACTCCATTAGATGTCTGGATAATTGAAGTCCCCCACCACTACTATGTCATGCTACTATGCCAGATTTGTGTTCTATTTCCCCTCATCCTTATCTATTTACACTTTCTTCTCAGATCATCTGTAGTGTACCGCAGTGACAAAATCACTTCTGTTTATCCTTCCACTGACTTTGACCCACATACTCTCCATCATGCTCTCCCACTTTGGTTGCTGGATTTCATCACATTAGTATACTTTGATATGCAGTCTCTCCCCCCCCATTGCTTTTTAAAAACCTAATCTGCTGATTTTTAAATAAGATATAGTCATCCATAGCCAAAGTCTAGTCAGAGTTTGATCCCATGAAGATAATCTTACAAGTTCAAATTTTCCACTAGTAGTTCTTTTGCTTTTGCTAAACTTTGGCATGTTGAAAACATGTGTTTTGCTACTCTTTCCTATGTATGAATTCCTGGGTGTCTACTGCTGTCTTTTTTCTTCATTTGTATTCTCTATGGCATCTGGATTGATGGATAGACATTCTCCTTCTGCCATTCTTTTTTCCCCTTTTTTAGTTTAAAGCTCTTTTGATTAGATTCTCCAGACACTTGACAAATACATTCTTACCAGTCTTCATTGAGTATACTCCATCTCTGGCCAGGAATCTGTCAATCCTACATTTTAAGCTTAGTGGTCCAAAAGTCTAAATCCAATTCTCAGACAACACCTTTTTAGTCAGCTTATCAAATTCATTTTTCTCTTCTTTGTTCATTGCCTTCAATGGAAAAGAGTGAGGGAAAACCAATGTGTATGCCTATGATCTTTAGTTTTTTTGCCTGCCTTCATAATTATTGGTATCACTTCTTTCTATTAGTATCAATTTTGACCATAGTGAGCATCAGAAGTGAGGAGTAGTCATCCTTTTTCATAAGTTTTGGGAGGGTCTCTATCTTGGATACTTGCCCTAGGAAGGTGACAGACCTCTATTATTATTAGGTTAAAAAAATTATCTCAGTACGTCTGAGCAGGAAATCATCAGCCACTACTACTCATCAATTCTTTCATTCTTTCTCTGATCTATACTGACTGATTTCCTTTTTGATGGCTTTATGACTGCTGTGTCATTCTTTGAAGGTGAAGCAACTTCTTTCCCCTTAGAGCATGTAGTACCCTCCTCTCAGGAAAAGCCTCAAATCTTATTTTTAGGCAATTTTACAGCTGTCCTTTTACTTCTCTTTCTTCTCTATATAACTCTTCTACTCTCCAACATCCTGTTAAGGCTCAATTTCCTGTCCACCATGCTCCTTCAAGTAAGCCCACTTATTTTGTTTGGGAACTTTACATTGTCCCTAACAAAATGAAATGTCGAGATATGTCTCCCACATTGAATAACCTTGGGGAGGAAGGTTGACCTACACTTGGAACATAGCTGTAAGTCATTCACTTAGGGCAGAAATACATACACAGCATATAAGTCATTGCATAACTTTTCCTGTTGACTGAGATTTTCAACTTTTTTTTAAACTTCTTGTGGGTGTTTATGCTTCAAATTGAAGTACCTAATTAAAGCTTTTAAGATCAATGTATATTGTCTCTTAATAGTCTGACAACCTTGCTCCATTCCTTTTAAAATCTCAACAATAATACCACAACTACATTCCTCTTGAGGAAGAAGCAATATTTATTTTTTGTAGGCTGAGATGGGTTTCCTTTAAGTAGGCAAAAGGCTACCCTGGGGATTTGAATGGTCTTTAGAACTATCAATGTAAAATGCCTAGCCTATAGGGAGCTGTTGTTCCTGAAGTTTGGCAGAGTTCCCACTGCCCTTTTGGGATGTCTTTCTGACCCAGTGTTGCTGCCCTGGTGAATATGGAGGCAAAGGGGAATATTATTTGTTTTTTAGTAATCACATCTTTGGCATCCTTTATTATAAGCAAAGTTACTCTTATCGTATGTTATGGGTATTTTATAACACATTCTAATCCTAAGCTTGAATCACTGGACCGATTTGAGTTAGGTCTATCTCAGAATATTTGGTATTATTTGCCAGGATTGGGTTGCAATGATTTGGTGTTTAATTTTATAGTTTAATTAAGGGAATAGTAGTTGGAACTATTGGATAAAAGAAGTATGTAGGGCTATAGTCATATATGTGGAACCTTTTCAAAGGGATAAGGAGGGAGTCCCAGTAATGACATAGGATTAGCAAGATGGATGCTTCAGGAAATTGAAAGGGAGAATAATAATGGTTCATAAATCGGGATTCCTTGATTTTTTACTAATGGTTTTAGAAAAGCTAGATGACTAGTATGAAGAAAATAAAAATAAATTGGTTTTGTGCATCCAGCAATTGGAGACAAATGTGATTGCACTTTTTTTTTCTTTGTCATGTTCTGCTGGGAGACCTATGATCTTTAAACTATCCCTGTACATTTTGTCTTCAAGGTCAAAAGATTTTGTTTATATAGAGATTATGGTGTTTTTTAAAAAAAACATTGTTCTCTTTTCTTTTCTTCTGCCAATTTTTTTGTCCACTTAAATATTTTTGTCTTCCAAATATGTTCATTTTTCTTTTGATTCTTTGGAGAAACTTTCTAGCATGGGCTCAATTTTTTCGAATCCAATAATTCCGTATTGTGAAAAATTCTGTATTGAGAACTATAATTTCTGTCACATACATTCACAATTTGTTTTCTTATGGACTTTATTTCTCTTTTGAATCATTCTGAAAAATTTTTTTTGTTCCATATTCTCTTGGTATTCCACAGGATTCTGTGTTTCGTCAGGTAGTCGTTCTCTTTACTTTGTCTTTATTTGTTAATAGAGCTTTGTAATCTCTTAGAGTGTTTAGTATTTGTTCTTTCTTTCAGTTTTAGTATCTTCTCTGTTGATTTTTTCACTCATGCCCTGGGTTTTTATTGATTTTTCTTCATTTTGAAATCTTTGTTGTTTCAACTTTCTCCAATACCCTTATATTGCCTTGCCAATCACTTTTTGTCTCCTTCCCCCTTTGCTTCTGGATACACTCATGCACCTGGATGATAAAGTGACCTAAGCCTTTGCCCATATTGTAGGATTTAGGCTTCATTATCCTAGGTCTTGGTGCTGAGTGGTCTCCAGGGGTAAAAAGGATTGGCCTCAATTGGGTTTCAGTGTCCTTTCCTTTAGGCCTGGTAAAAACAATTATACTGGCCCACTTCTTCAGTTCTTCCTTTGGCTCTTTCTCTCCTTTTCTTTTCTTAATCAATACTTCTACTTTTTTCATCAGAAAAGGATGAGGAGAGTGTTTCCAGGCAGAATTTCTGCAGCCTAGGGATCTCTTAATTTAGGGCCACCTCAAGCAGAAGGCTGCACTCCCATCACCCCTAGATTGATGTAGGTTGCTTGTTGTCATGTTTATGGTGGGAAATGGGCATGGGATGATATATGTCAGCAAAATCTCTATAGTAGGAGGAGATCCCGGTATGCACTTTAGACATAAACCACAAGGTCAGATTGAGGAGGGATACTGAATGAATGCTTTAAAGATGTGTTCTCTGTTCCTTAAGGATTTTATGTTATGGTTTTTAATCTTTTTTTTTTTTTGGTCCTATGAATTCAGATGTAATTTCTGTATATCCGATATGTAATTCCTTTTTGGGAGGTGGGGATAGGGGTTGAGAGTTAGTGGGAAGTGGGGAAATTGTCTAGTTCCCTATCTCATCAGTGCTGTTCTGTCTTTGTTTTTTAAGGACTGTGTCTTGAAGGCAGAGGGGCAATTAATGAACTGCTCAGCAGAAAAGGACAATGATGGAAGGGCAATGATGTAACAGGCTACATGTGGGAACTCTAACCTCAGATCCAGAAGTTTTACTGGTGAAAGTGATGAATCCTACTAAGATTAGCACTACCAGGGAAGGAATGGAAGTGGGAGTGAGGATGAGAATTGGGAACCATTATTGGTGATAAGAGAGCCTCAGATTTGCCTTTATTAATATGACTTGCCATTCCTCCTCCCATCCTCTTGCTCTACCATGATTTCCTACACAGAAGGGTCAATTTTCATCCTTATGGAACTTGGAAGGATGCAGAAGCTTAAACAGCAGCCTAATGAATCTTTAGAACAATGTTAAGTGAGTTCCTGTCTAATGCAGGAAATAAAGAACTGCTTTCAGCCACAGAATTCCATAAACTTGGGATCTTACAGATGATTTACTTTTGCAAAGCCAGTTAAATCTTTAAAGGGCCCCAGATGAGACTATTCTTTGTACTTTTTTAAGAGACTAAGATGAGAAGTCCTGTATGTCTGACCCCATGAAAAAGAATTCCCTCTGTAGCTGGTTTCATAGTAAGGACTACACGGTTCCTAAAAAAGAGATGGTTTTGGAGAAATAGATTTATGCCATCGGAATGGGGCATTAGGAGTCTTTCTGCTCTGTCAAAACATAGGACATCCCTGAAAATTTTGACTCCATTTGGATATTCAAGCCATTTAAGTATTTTTCTTCAGACTTGAGGTACCCTTGGGATGAATACTCAGTGGAGAAGGTTCAAAGTTCCTCTGAGACCCATCCTATTTAATGGTAGAACTTGAGGGGTCTGGAGACCATATGTTCAGGTCATAGTATATTGGAAAGAGAAGGGACGAAATATATAAGGAATTGCTGATACATTTATGCCAATCCTTGATGAATCTTTAGGGACACCCCAATTTTCATTAGGAATTGTATAGCGGAAGACCATTGAGGGAAGACCATTGCCAGTGGAGACGGGCAAAAATTTCCTTGTTTGGGTCATAGTTGTGGTAGCTAATCAAGATGAATATATTGTGAAAATGGATATTATGGGTTTTTGAGAGTGAATAAACCAGTGAAATCACAAGGGTAATCCCTATCTTTGTAAGTAAAAGTCATTTTAAAATTGTATTTTAAGATTCACCAGCATTTCATTGCTTTTCAATTTCAAGTTAAATCACTTGTGGCCTGAGTTAAACCTGAACCAGAACATCATCTTTCTTTACACCTCACATCAACCTTGTATGTGTTTCACCAGTTTGCATAATTCAACAACTACTTTATCAATTTCTTTTACTTTTTCATTGTTCCACTTGCCTTTCCTAACTTTTGCCTTGACTTACTAGCTATCTTCTATTTTTCCTTCTTGAAGTTTCCTTTTTCAGATTCTTTTCCTTAATCCCTAACTTGATCCTCCTTAATATTTTTATACTTTCTTTAGTTGTCCTCTTTCCTGTTGCTCATTCAAACCCTTCAAAGATCCTGGACCACTGTCTGGCCTTGGAGATTGATCTTTAAATTTCCCCCAATTTCTCTTTCCCAAATTCAACCTCTCACCTCTTCCAAATGACTGATTTCATTCTCCTTATTTACTTTGTCCTTTCTTTTTACTTGAACTTCTCTCATGGAAGTTAGAAATATTTACTGTAGGTAGAAAGGCCCTCAGAAACACAGCAAGCTGTGCTCGTAATCATTCTAAGTAACTATTTAAATATACACTTATTTTTTAAAGTGTCCTCTGAAGAGTAACATTAGTGAATGTTTATTGGTAGAAATATTGGTAGATTGCTAAATTTCCAATGGAGTAGCCTCATTTTAGAATGTAGGGTTACCATAGTTGGAAGAGAACTCAGAGGCCTTAAAAAGTAACCAACACCTGATGAAAAATCCCTTTGACAACACACTGACAATCCAGTTTTTTCTTGAAGATTTCATATGAAGGAGAACTTGGGACCTTTTGAGACAACCCATTCTACTTTGGGTTAGCTCTAAATGTCGGAATATTTTCCCTCATACAAAGACTAAATCTTCTAGATTGAGAAGCAGAAGAGATTTTATCCTCTGGGCTACATAGAACAAGTCTGGGACCTCTTTCACATGATTGTCTTGCAAGTACTTGAAGACAGCTATCACTTATTCATTAAACCTTCTTATCTAGAGCAGAGTGATACTACATCATATCAGTTTTCCTGCCAACAACATCGCAATGTTGACTAATATTGAGCTGATAACCAATTAAAATCCACAGATCTTTCTCCACCATCCACAGGAAAACTGCTAACTATATATTTAGATTTACCATATTGTAACTGTGAAGCTGATATTTTAGAATTCAATTATAAGACTACATTTTTTTTTATTGGCTAGGTGTCACAGTGGAAAGAATGCTGGTCCTGGAGTCAGAATTCAAATCTGACTTCAGACATGTGCTGTGTGACCCTGGGCAAATCACTTAACCCTGTTTGCCTCAGTTTCCTCATCTTTAAAATGATCTGGAGAAGGAAATGGTGAATCTTTGTCAAGTATCTTTGCCAAGAAAAGTCCAAATGGGATCACAGAGAGTTGGACACGACTGAAAACAACTGAACAATAACATCCTTTATATTCAGATTGCCATATTTTAAGCCATAAATCCAAAATCTGTTCCTAGACATCTTCTTAAATAGTTGTGCACTCCTCAAGCATGCCTTTCTCTTCTGAAGCCCTCAATTGTGGTTGGCACTAGTGTTGAAAATTATAAATAGCATTTATATAGTGCTTTAAATTTTGCAAAGTTTGAACAAATATTATATCTTTTGTTCCTTATAACAACCTTGGCAGGTAAGTGCTATTACTTTCCCTGTTTTACAGGTGAGGAAAGTGAAGTTGAGAGAGGTTAAGTGATTTGCCCAGGGGACACAGAGCTTGTAACTAGATGGGGAGAAATTTGGACTGGAGTCTTTCTGACTCTAAGTCCAGTACTCTATCCATTGTACCACCTAGCTCCATTACTTGGGACTCTATGATATTCAGTTTATCCCCAAGATCCCAAGACCTTAAGCAAAGTTCTATATTTCCTCTGGAAGTATCATTCATGCTCATGTGATGTTCTAGATGTAGACAGTAGTCATGAGGTTTGACAAGTCTTAGGAAGTCCTCTGTCATATTCTGCATACATGTGCAAGCATCCCTCCCTTCTGTTAATATCTGGTCAATGTATAACCTTTCAACAGGGAGTCAATGATCATCATTTCTAATTTCTTTTTCCTCGGACCCTTATAGGATGACCTCTCATCTGTTTCCTTTTGTAGATACATCTTCATTCCTTAGCGTTTCCTTCTTAAAGAGTACAGCTCCCTCCATTATAGGAAGAGCCTTTTATATGTTATTTAGTTTTGAGTGGTCATTGACATTTTCTCACTTTTTCCTCTGTATCATATTTTCCATCTGTTGGTTGTGCTTCTCTAGATTTTTTTTCTTGTTTGTACATTGAAGTCTTTCCAACTTTTAAAGGAAGATGTCCTGCTATTTGATAACCCAGAGAATGGAGAGGCTCTTCAGGGCCCTCTCATATAAGAGGCTGACCTCACATAAGAGGCATAGCGAGTATACATAATTGTCCTTTGGTCATGGCAGAAATACCAACATAACACACTTTTTGTGGATCTCTGCAAAATATGGCCCACTTTAAGCTTGCTAGAAGTGTGATTTTCATTTTTGTCATGCTTGCTAGTAGCTCTTAAAAAGTCAACTTCTCTAGAGAACTGCTATGACAAACTCCTCATTAAGAGTGTTCAAATCCAGAGCCATCACTCTTTTCACTTCATTAGTATCTTGGCCATTACAGTCAACTTACTTCCCCTTGCTTATTACCAATTTGTTTCTGCTCCTCCCTAAGTTCTTCTCTTTTTCCCACTCAACCTTTGACTGAACCCAGAACTAGAAGGGAATGTCTCCTATCCCCTGTATAACATTCTTCTTTATTTCTTACCAACTCTTCGTAAAGAGACTGATTAGACAGTTTCCAAGGTCATTCCTCCATGCCTCCTAACTTTTTATATTTCTTTTGATGATACCACTACCTTTCTAATCATCAAATCTTGAAACTGTGTAGTCTGTCTTGCTTCTTCTCCCTCCCTTATTCTGAATGTTGGATCAGTTTATAATTCCTGTTGATTCTTATCTCTGCTATCTCTTTCATTCTTCTCTCCCTGCCTATTTCAGTCATTACTATTCTAGTTCAAGACTACTTTATCTCTAATCTTACCTATTGGAATAGTTTCTAGACTCTTAATTCTCTAATTTATCTTTCACGTGGCTATTCAAGTAAGTTTTGCAGTGCAAGTCTCTGACTATATTGGTTCCTGAATCAAAGACCTTCTATAGTTTGCCATTGTCTAGAAGACCAAATATTAGCTCTCTCTCCTGGCATTCAAATTCCTCCATGACTTGGCTCTGATTTATCCTTGTAGCCTTATCTTGCCATACTGATCCTCACATGTTCTCTATTCCATTCAAAATGGACTACTCATTTTTTTCACTGTTTCAGTTCTCATTAACTTTGATTATGCCATTACTGCAAGTCTGGAATGGTCTCTCATCCTTCAAGGACCCACCTCCTTATGAAACCTTCCCTGACTTAAATTCTTCCCTCTTCTACCTTCCTGATACAGTACATGCATATGTCAATAATATGTGCATATATCTATATGAGCAAATGAAATGTAAGGGTTAAATTTAATGGTTGGACAATAATTTTATGAAAATATGTGGTTGTCTATATTTATTATATCTTGAATCAGAAATTTATTTACAAATATTTACAAAACGGAGAGGAAACAATAAAGTAGAGAAATGTATAGAGGTTAGAGAGGTTATCTATCTTCATCCAGGCAGAGATTAATTAGCTCTCAACCACGAAGGCCAGTAGTGAGTAATCACGTGACCTCCTCCAAGATGGAAGCTAGTCTCTTCAGAAACCAGGAAAGGAGTCAGCCTTTCACTCACCCCATGAAGTAGTCCAAGAGTCAGAGTCCAAGTTGAAGCTGAGCTCCAAGCCCCTGATCCAACCTGAAGTGGCCAGCAAAGCTCCTTCAAAAACTATCTCCAGAAGACATTTTTTCCAGACTATCTTCTCAAAGACAATCTGAGGGAGTTTATGGTGCTGAAGGTGTCAACTCTTATCAAAGGCCTCTGTACAGTTTTGGAATCCATATCTCCCATCCTCTGAAGGTGTAAACCCTTATAAAAGGATTCACAAGTTTCTGGAGTTGTCACCCATTTTAGTAAGTGACTTGCAGAACTCCTCCATCTAGTTCAAGCTTTTTGTTGGTTCAATCAAAAGGTAGACAAAGGAGAGTTAACCTGTCTTCACTTAAAAGTTAGTGTTAACTCAAGATAGACAATAGAGTAAAGAATGCTCTTTCACAATACATTGTCACTAAAAAGATAGCAATGCAATATGTGAGTCAGTATAGTAATAGAATGCAGGAGGCAACAATGAATAGACAAATAGCAAGATTATCCATAGCTAACATGCAGGTAGATGATACAGTGGATAGAGTGCCAGGCCTGGAGTCAGGAAGATATGAGTTCAAATCTAGCCTCAGAATCTTACTAGCAAGTGACCTGGACAAATGACTTAATCCTTTTTGCCTCAGATTCCTCATTAGTAAAACAAACTAAAGAATAATAAGAAAATTGCAAATGGGGTCATGAAGACTTGGACATGATTGAAATGACTCAATAGCAACAAACTTGCAAAAGTGTTTATGGGACATAGTAGTTATCATGGGCACTAATCATTATATGCAATCATAATATCTAACATTTACATAGTGTTTTAAGGTTAACAAAACATTTTCTATTTTTAATCCATTTTCAGTTTCATACAAAGCACATATTATGATCTAGTTAAATATATGATCACTTCCTCAGTTTTCCCTGTAATATCAAAATCTCCTCCCTCTTCAGTAGATATGTGTTATTACATAAGAAGGAACAGAAAGCTGTGTGATTTCTCACCTGAAGAAAAGGAGGTGATTTCTGATCTACCTCAGGTACCTATGCCTTGTGGAGACAGACACAAATGTTCTCAGAACTCTGTAGTGATCAAGCTTTCTCTTTGAGGGAGAAAGCTTTTGTAAGCATCAAAAAGGGCAGAAATCTATAATAATTTTGTAAAATTGTGTTTATTATTTAAACTTTTGTAATCCATGAATTTGGAAATGAGATTAATTTCCAGGTCTATCAACCATGGTAGTCAAATATCCTGATGAAAGAGTGTTAGCTTCTGTACTGGTTAAACTTTGACACATAGTCTCTGGCTCACAGTCTGAGAAGATTAGAAGATATCATGAAGTTATAAGCATATAATGAAGATCATGTATCCACAAAATCTTACTTCATGATGTCTGCAAAGCCTCCCTTTATGATCCTGGCTTCTGTCAGATCAGTGCAATGCAATCTTTTAAAAAATAATATTTTCCCCAATTACATGTAAAAACAAATTTTAAACATTCTTTTAAAAAAATTTTGTGTTCCAAATTCTTTCCTTCTTTCCAATTGTTTTCCCCTCCTAATCTTCCCTCCTCCCTAAGATGGTGAGGAATCTGCTATAGATCTTATATGAGCAATTATGTAAAATATTTTTCCATATTAGTCATCTTGTGGAAGAGAGAAGAAGGAGGAGGAGGAGAAGTGGAAGGAGAAGAAGAAGAAAGAGAAGAGGAAGAAGAGAAAGAGGAGGAAGAAAAAAGAAAAAGAAAATGAAATATAGTATGTTTCAGTCTGCATTCAGACTCCATCAGTTATTTCTTTGAGAGAAGATGACATTTTTACTCATGAGTCTCTGGGACTATCTTGGATAACTGCATTGTTAAGAATAATTCACAGTTGTTCATCAAAAATTACTGTTGTCACTGTGTACAATGTTCTTCTGGTTCTGCTCATTTAGCATCAGTTCATGTAAGTCCTTTCCAGATTTTTCCAAAATCATCTTATTTGTCATTTATTTTAGCACAATAGTATCCCATCACAATCATATACCATAACTTGTTCAGCTATTTCCCAGTGTTGTAAAAGACGGGGCACCAGGGGTGTTAAAATGTGACCTGAATGGTTTGTGGGTACACACACTGGGTTGAAGGAGAGACAGGATCAACCAGGACAGGGAGACCAGAGTTCACTGCTAAGCTGGTAACTGTCAAGAATGGCAGTTGGCCCAGCTCACCCTAGGCCAGGGTCTATGGAACCAGCAGGCAAGGTAAAGGTTTTTAACAGTTTAATTAAGAGTAACTAAATAAAAGACGGGATAGGGGATTCTACACTAAAACCTAAAGGGCAAAACCACAGGGCAAAGGGAGGACTTGACTACTCTAATCTAAATGTCCTAAGCCAGGCAGAGCCTAAAGGAGCAGTACTGGAGTCACTGGAAAGGCTGCTTCAATCTTGGTTCCAGCCAGGTTTGACCAGCACAGCTAAAGGGCCTGAGGGTGGCTTTGAGGGTTCTCATGGTAATCCAAAGATGATCACAGGATGCCAAGAGCCAAGGTGGTCCAAGGTACCCAAGTAGAGAGAGTGAGCTTGAGATGCTGTCCACCAGATCCCAAACCACTTCCCACTTGGTGCAGCTCTGCAGGTCTTGTCCACTTGCTGGAAACCTCCACCACTCAGGATCCCAGGGAATCTGGATGCAGGGTTTCCTTAACTCTGAGATTTCCCAGGGTTAGCAACAGTTTGTGCCAACCACTAATGGAGTCTCTCCCAGAGCACAAGCCCTACTTCCTGCTTCTTCATTCCATCTTAGAATTCTCCAGCCCTTCCTGCTAGGTCCAACACTATTACTAAATTAAATCCTAAATAAACCCTCACAACAGTGTACAATTCTTTGCTACCACAAAAAGAGCTGCAATAAATATTTTTGTACAAATGGATACTTTTCTCTTTTTTTTTTATCTCCTTGGGATACAGACATAACCAAGGCAATCTTTTTGAAGACATCAGCTCATAGGCATATGTATAAAATTAGAAAGGAATTTAGAATTCATTTAGTCTAATCCCCTCATCTTACAAATGAGGAAACAGAAGATGAGTACATAAGTGACTTGTCCAAGGCCATAATATGATAAATGACACATGTGAACTTGACCTCAGATGTCTTAACTATAAATCCAGTGTTTTCCCACTGCATTATATTGCTGTGAATTGGAAGTTACTTCTCCATATTTCCATTTTGGGCATGATTCTCAAAGTCCTTGGATTCTGCTAATCAGGCCCTGGAATATTCCAAAACAACCCAGATAAAATATATATATATATATATATATATATATATATATATATATATATATGTAGTACTTAAATTAGGGCTGCTCATTCAGCAATTTGAATGAAGACTTCGTTTGAATTCTAGAAGTTTTAAAATAAAAGGGAGAAAAATATACAAAGTCTATCCCCCAATGATATTTATTTAATGTAATTCTTTATAGCCAAGGTTTCAGGAGGGCTAGAAACAGGAGAGTTGCTACAGATGTCCAAGTCTGCTCAGATATTGGAATACTGATGCAATAACTCCAAAGAATAACTTCCCAGATTTTCCTTTTTGTAGAGGAAAAGACCCATCTTTGACATATGTTAGGGATGCTCCCTTGCTTTCCTTGGCTTCCAGGATGATAATTGGTGGGGAAGCAAGGTGTTCTATTGCTTCCACTTTCAGTTATACCCTTTAGGATTTATAGGTATTGTAACTGGTTGGCAGGAGGAAAGAGAAAAAAAAGGAAAGTGAAGGAGAAAATTTGACACTCCATGGCTGACTTTGTGTCTGTTTACATCGAGATATGATCCTGCTTTTAATGACCTTGACTCATCTTCTATGAAACTCTCCCCTGGGCAGGTGTTTATGTTTCTTTTTTGTTGCCTTTAATTGGGTTATATGGTGTATAGATTTTCTGCTGTATGTACCAGCCGAATATTGATGTGATTTTCTAATGTCTTTCCAAGATCTTCAATGGCTTTTTAAAATTGCTTCTGTTAGAATATTGCCTGGTATTTATACTTAGACTTCTTTGATAACTCCACCTTTTCTTCTCTTGTTCTTGCTAGGCCAGTGGCTACCAAATATGCTGTTTTTTGCACATTCTTAAATGTTTTTATACATGAAGTCAAATATTCTCTCTCCAAGAACGCGCTCATTCATGATGATGAGAGTAGATATCAACTGTTTTGTGTAATTGGTATGCTAATTAGATTCATGGCATCTAACTCAAGATTAACTTAAAAATTATATCTGAATATGTTCATCTCCCTTTCAAAACCATTTGAGACACTGGCACTATACTGGCACTACCATTTCATTATTAGGTGTAATTTCTGGAGTTTGTGTTAAGTAATGATTTTCAATGAACTCGGTGTCTTTGATTTTCCCCTCTTCAGACTTTAGGAGTCCCTCCTTTTGAGTCTTTCTTGTACATCATCATGACTGGCATTTTCCTATATTATTTTGGCATTTTCCCATCTCACTTCTTCCCTTCTCCAATATGAAAGATGACCTGGATTTTAAGAAATATTTTTTCTTGTCATCATTGCCCTGTATCATAAATGCCACCATCACCACCATCATGACTATTGCTTTTGTTGCTGTTGCCTACTGATGCTGCTACTGCTACTACCTCTACACAGATTCTGTTCTTGAGACGAGGCTTCCTAACCCTCAGGCCAGGGTTTTCTCCATTAGACTCACCATGCTCTTTCTTTGCCAGGGTGCTATTTCATGGCCAAGGGAAAATGGATCATTGCCCTGACAGACATAGATGTAGCTGATGGCTATGCAGCTAATTTCAGTGGAGAGGCCAGAAATTGATGTCTGAACTACTTTGAATTTTTTAGGAGGAATAATTTGATATACATGTAGAAAGAGCATAATCTTCATGCAAAGGACTCTGGACTTGGAGTCAGAAGATCATGGTTCATAGACCAGCTCTGCTACCAGACCATAGACAAGTCACTGAACTTCTCAAAAATCTCAGTTTCTCCATGCATAAAAAGGAAAATAATTTCCTTCCTACCTTTCTACAGAGTTATTTTGAGGATAACCTTTATAAACCATGAAGTTTTATGTATGTAAATGCCAGTGACTCTTTTGTGTACATTGATGGCATTGTATTAATAACATGATTTTGTCTACTGTAGTTAGGATGCAGGGCATTTTTCCTTGGCAAGAAGGTGGCAGGAGAAGGCTATGTAATTGCCTCTCATGAAGCCTTTGCTTTGTATGAAAGGCTTGAAAGTGGTGTCAACTATTGCCAAATGAAGTGACATGAATGATAATTCCTGATTTCTAACTGGTAACTGGTGCTTTTCAAAATTCAAAACTGATACTATTTTACCCATGCAAAAATCCAGTGAGAACTGAAGACTATTCTAATCCTTCAAGCATCAGTGATTTCTATCAGTGTGGGCATTTCTTCTATTGACACAGATTGCAATTCCTCTACGCCTTACACAAGTTTCTGTATTCAAAAGAAACCTATCATTTGTGGCCAAATCTTTAGCTGATGAGACACTGAGCCTTACAAGAAGCCTTAAAGACTTGGCACAACCTTTAAGACCTTTGCTCCATTGGCATAACTTTTGATATTCCAGTCTTCTCCATGTCATGATGGGGCATTGGAGTAGGACTTGCAAGGAGGAAGGTTGGGCCAGGATGATATGTTTAGTTTTGTTTTAAGATGGTAAAAGAGGCACAAGAAGTCTGTTAAGTGACCTAAGGTTACACACTGAGTGAATGATGATAAGGACACAATTAGAACACAGGATTCCTGGCACCTAGTTAACTGATTTATTTTTCCCATCTTGAATTATGGCGCCTTGTCCTTTTAATCCATGTTAAAAAACCCTGAGAGATATAATGAACATGTACCCACTTAACTAATAGGTACAAATAAGCGAAATAAAGGGCATGACAGAGATGCCAATGTAGTCTAATCAAAGAAGCCAAGTAATGACCGGACTTTGAAAGCCAACGAAATTTGAGGCCCATAATATTAAACAGCTAGAAATGTATGTCCCTGAAATGAGACTAATAATGTTAATGAAATTCTCAGGGTAATTTTTGAGGAGTAATTAAATAAATGATCATTTAGCCAAATAAAAAAATTCAATGAGTATTAAGTAATGCATTTTAAATAATAATAATTTGTTATATTTAAACAACAATGGGTTATTATTAACTGCATATTAATGTTGAATTGATTAGACAAATAGGAAGTTACTTTTTTTCCTTAACCAGAGCAAAGTTCTAGAAAGGCAGGAGGAGAAGAAAAAAAACATTTTCATGTTTCAAAGAGGACACTTCAAGAAGAGAAAGGAAAGTTACACTTTGAAAAAGCTTTATTGAAAACTCTTAGATGGACCCAGAGAGAGCTTTGTTGGACCATTCCAAATTATTTACTTATTTATTATCTTGAATTTAATGAATATCAGGTGAAAAGAGACTATTTCCTTATGTTAAGTAGAACAGTAGAGGATTATATATGGAAACATGAATATTATATACAGGTTCCTTTTCCTATTCTTTTAAATATACATGACATATATATATATATATATATATATATATATTTACAAAATAAATTCAACATGTTCCTTTGAAAGCTGTCCTGCTTATATGTGATTCCTTCTGACATTGCTTCAATTCTCTTCTGTGCATTAAAAAAGTGCTTCAATGACCCTTTTTTCTTCTTTAGACAGCCCTGACATTAGATATTCTTCCTCCAGACTCTTCTCCCCCCTTGCTATAAATGAACAACTCTTAAAGACTTAGAATTCTAGAGGATCAATGATGAAAAATCCCACCCATCTCCTGATAGAGGTGGTAGACACAGGGTGAAGAATAAGATATATATTTTTTGGGTATGAGTGGTGTCAGAATTGGTTTTGCTTGACTATACATGTTTGTTACAAGGGTTTCCTTTTTCTTCTTTGGGAAGAGGGAGAGGAGTTGCTAAGGGACTGAGGAAAAACAAATGATCATTAATTGAAAAAAATTAAAAATAAGCAAAATCAAGCAAAACAAATCTTCACATTTACCATTGTGTGTGTACTTGTTGCTCATGCAGATATATGAATGTCTACATGGGTCTGTCTAAATATGGATTATAGGGAGGTATCAATAGATATCTCTGGAATTTTACCTACCCTTCTCCACGGGAGACTTTGATTCTGCCAGGAGGAGAACAGATCAAGTTATGAGACTGGCCCACTCTATTTTCAGAGAGAGGATGCCAGACTAGAATTTTATCTATTTGCGCTGCCACTTCCTTTCTTCCACCCTCCTCCTCCCATGATAAATATTCCTACTTTAGGGGAAATAATTTTTTAAGTTCAAGCTATTCACAAAATTACTCTCTCTTTGGGGAAGGAGTGTCCCAAGCCATATCTGAAGACTTGATTCTTTTCTCACTGGATGCTAGTTATACAAAGACTATCATCATGAATTACAAGTCCTCCAAAAATTGTTATTTTTCTTTTTTGTCATCTTTGCCAATCAGATAAGTATGAGGTTGAATTTCAGAATTGATTTAAAGCGAATTTTCCTAATTATTAGTGATTTTAATCTTTTTGATGTGGCTATTGATTTCTTGGATTTTTTAAATATCAGTTTTTTTTTTAAAGGAATCCCTTCTTGGGAAAACCAAGTTGCTAAAGCTTGATGGCTTTGGAATGTTTAGGGTTGGAGGAGATTGATGGTGCTGGAAGAAGATCCATGTAGACAAATTGCCAAATCCATGGGCAGGACTTCTGTTCTCTAGGCATCCCTAACATCTTCATTTGAAGTTTCTACACTATGATAATTATAATTTAAAAATCTTATTGGTTGAATTCTTCTTCCTTCTCCTCTTTCCCCTTGCTTCCTCTTTTCTTGGTCATTCCCTTATCAAATTTTGCCATTATCTTTCTGTAATTGCAGAGGGTTCTGGAAAATGATGAAAATGTAGAAGAAGTAAATGAAGAGGAGGATTTAGAAGAAGATACTCCTAAACGAAAGAACAGGACCAGAGGACGGGTAAGTTAGGGGCTCTACATAGAAGGAAAAGAAGTTACGGAAACTTGGGCCATGGACCTAGAACTTGAAGGGACGGCAGAGACCATCTAGCCTGCCCTCATTATTTTAATCTGAGGAAATGCAATCCCAGGAGAGGTTAAATGACTTGCCTAAGGTAATTTAGATAGTAAACAGCCAAGATAGGATTTGAACCCATATCCTCAGACTCCAGAGCCAGTACTTTTTTTCTACTGCCTCAGGAAGGACATTGTTCCTCATTCCATGGAGGAAAGCTTCAACTTCTGCCACAAGCAGTCAGAGAGGAGAAAGCTTACTTGGAAAATATTCAACCAGGGTAACTAAAAAGATGAAAATAAGCTCTGATTGTTAATAGATAAGGAGGTGGGGATGGAGTTAGAAGCTTTCTGTTTCTCTGTTTTGGTATATTTCCCATAGTTGGAACAATATTCCACAGAAAGCATTATTTTGGGCCATGGTCCTCAGGCATGCCTGGGGCTATTTGTCAGCTCAGTTGTGAAAATAAGAAAGCCCCAGTTCTTTAGAGGGTTGGTTTACTGAGAGTCAAAGTAGTTTAATGGAAAGAATGTTGGAGTTGGATATAGGATACTGGGTTCGAATAAAGGCTCTGACAATTACTAGCTATGTGACTATGGGAAGGAAGGAAGGAAAGAAGGAAAGGAAAAAGAAGGAAGGAAGGAGGGAAAGAAGTGAAGAAGGAAAAGAGGAAGAAGGCAGGAAGGAGGTAGGAGGGAAGGAAGAAGGGAAAGGACAAAAGAGGGAAGTAAGGAAGAAGGGAAGGAGGGAAGAAAATGAGCATTTATTATGTGCCTACTACATACCAGGCAATGATAAGTGCTTTGCAAATATTATCTCATTTGATCCTCATAGTAACCCTAGGAGGTAGGTGCTATCACTATTCCTATTTTAAAGTTGAGGAAAGTGGGGCAAATAGAAGTTAAATGCAGGGTCACACAGTAGAAGTATCTGAGTTTGGATTTGAACTCAGGTCTTCCTGATTCCAGGCCAAGTGTTCTCTCCACTTTTCTTACCTAGTTGCCTTTTGGGCAAGTCATTTAAACTCTCTCAACTTTCCTTACCTATAAAGTAGAGATATTAATATTTTCCCAAGAGTTGCAAGGAGGAATTAATAGAATGGGAGTTTTACTTGTTTTGTTACTTTGGGGAAGTCATTTCACCTCCTACATGCCTCAGGCAAAACTTTAGGATTTAGGATCTGTGTCATATGTGGGTTGTAATCAATACTGGTTGGTGTAGTTTGTTATGCTGATGAAATCATAGATCTTTGGATATTTGGGTAATATTTGCTATGCCTCATAGGTTTCTTTTGCAAAACATGCTTAGTAAATTTTAAAGCATCATATAAATGTGAAACAGTACTATATTATTATTATTTAAAATTCTTACCTCCTATTTTAGAATTGATACTAAGTATTGATTCCCAGGCAGGAGAATAGTAAGAGCTAGGCAACTGGGGGTAAGAGACTTGCCAAGGTCACACAGTGAAGAAGTGTCTGAGGTCATATTTGATCCCAGGACCTCCCACCTACATGCCTGGTTCTCTCCTGAGTCACCTAGCTACCCCTACTATTATTATTCCTGGACTAATAATAAAAATATTTGCATTTTGGTTTCTCCTCTATTCCTTAGCACCTTTGAGACTGTGAGGAAGTTGATCAGTTTCCCTGTGCCTCAATTTCTCAATTTGTAAATTGGAGATAATTCCTTCCTCACATTCTGGTGTTGGTATGAACATAAAATAAGACAATGATTTCCAAATATTCTGTAAACGTGAGGTGTTATTATTATGTCTTGTGGTGAGGGAACTTGGGAGTTGGGGTCAGAGAACCATATATACTTCAGGTTTTGGGCTACTTGAGACCTGTCATATGGAAGCATATGGAAATGGGACACCTCATTTGGGTGATTGAGTCTCTTATTTGGTGGTTAGGGGGGAAATGCATGTTCATGATATAGAGATATTCACAGATTTCCAACCAGAAGTAGGCAATTTGTGCCCCTTTAGCTCTGCTAATGTTATTTGACTTTCTTGCTCTTAGACATGGGCTCATCGAGGTCTAAAGGATCTTTGGAAGATCGACTGATCCAGTCTTTTTTCCTTGCTAATGATATGTATTATGAAACTTTAAAAGTTCAATTTGCATTTATTAAGTGCCTGCTGTTATCCATGTCCTGTGCCAGGTACTGAGAATACCGAAAGGCATGGAAGTGGAAGTTATGGTTTGTGTGGAAAGGGCCAGGAGGAAACCTATTTCACTGAAGTTGGTGTGTGTTGGGAGTAATGGTACATACTATTGGATAGTGATGATGGAGATTATGGAGGGCATAAAACTAGGGTAGGAATTTGAACTTCCCACATTAGGTAATAGGGAATCTTTATAGGTTTTGAGAAGGGAAGTGACAGGTCAGTGATGTTCACGGAAGATGATTCTGATGGTAGAACATGTAGGATGTAGAGACCGGTGACAGGAGATCAGGAGGGCATTATATCAATATGGATGTGAGGTGCTGCGATAGGATTGCAGCAGTGGGAATGGAGAGAAAGAAACAGATCCAAAAACCATTTCAAAGGGAAAAAAGATATAGAGATTGATTGTATGGAGTTAGTGAAGGAGAGGCAGGAGTCAAAGATGACTCAGGCAGTGAACAAACATTTACTTGGAAGGGTGGTGGCATCATGGACAGGATTTCCTTGCAGAATTTTATTACATGCTCTGGGTGCCTTATTCATATTTTGCAGGTAAGGAAATGAGACACAGGGAGAAGAAGCATTTGTAAAATTACACAAGTGGTTAAACATCAGAGCTAGAAATGAAACTCTATTTCTTGGCTAAGGCTCTCCTCCCTCTTTTGAGCCCTTTCCTCTCACTGTATTTTTTCTTTTTGACTTGTTTCTGTCATCATGCTTTACCATTTTCACCTGCTCAGAGATTGCTGTGACAGAACTCTGAAGTGAATACATCAAGTTGTCCCATGTAGCACTGCAATAATTGTAGCACCACTGTGCTTTTTCTTATTTTTTTGGAACGATATCGATAATAGCACCAATCTCTCAGGGTTGTTGTGAGGATCAAATGAAGTTTTATTTGTCACTTAGTGCCAAATTGTATGTATTTGTATGCCAGTCACTTAGCACAGTGACTGGCATATAGGAGGCACTTAATAAATGCTGTCTTCCTTCCTTCCTTCGTTCGTTCCTTCATTCCTTCCTTCCTTTCTTCCTTTCTTCCTTTCTTCCTTCCTTCCTTGCTTCCTTCCTATTAACTATTAATGTCCATTTGTAGAGAGCCTTACATCTTACAAAACACACTCACATGCATAAACATCCATGAAATAGTGAAAACTAGCATCTCTCTTTCATATATGGTACCACTGAGGCTCAGAGAGATTGTCATTTGCCTAGGTTACTCAAATTCTGAATGGTGGAACCAGCACTACTGATTTCTTGTACTCCTGGGTCTTTCTGCTTTCTTGTGGTGCCTCTGCATTTGGCTAAGAAAATGAGGGCAATGGAGGGCAAATAACTTTTTGGGCTTGAGTCACCTTCAGTAATTTAGTTGGTCTCTCAGAGTAATACATTGCCTATTTCTTTCAGTTCCCTCTCAAGGTCAACTCTCTGAAATGGGAGTATGAGGAGAGGAGAGAGGGAGGGTAAAGAAAGAAAGAGAGGGGAAATAAGATGGAGAGAATTAGTGGGAGTGGAGAATGAATGTTCTAATTTGTTTTAGAGACAAGCAGATCAGGCAGGAGACAGGAGATGATACCTCAGGCATTATGGTGCTGTCTATGTAATATTGTGTATGTCAGTTTAGTCCGCCTATCTATGCTTGGTCTAGGAAGGAAACACAATATATCTTGGTGTCTCTTTACTGTTCTTTTTATTTTTAAAATTGTTATCGGGATCTTTTCTTTTCATATTGCCTGAATTTCAAAATATAGCCTTCTCTCTCCCCTATCCAGTGACAAAGAGTAAGAAAGAGGGAATAAAAACAGTTTACCAAAGATGATCAATACATATCCTTCCCAAACCCCTTTGAAAGGAAGTATATTTTTCCATTTCTTCTCTGGGGCTAATTTTAGTCTAAATAAGCAGTTAAATCCTGTAAAGAACAGACCTGAGTTCAAAACCTGCCTCAAGCATTAACTGTGTGGTCCTGGGTAAATGTGTTTTTTTGCTCTGTGTCTCAGTTTCCTCATCTGTAAAATTAAGGGACTGGACTTAGATTCCCTTCTAGCTCAAAATCCTAAGTTCTTACATCGTTTTGTTACTTTTATTTCTCATTTCGTTTACATAATTGTAGTCACTGTGTACATTGTTTTCTGGCACTTTGTCCATCAGTTCATAGGCCTACCCATGCTACCCTGAATTCTTCACATCCATCAATTCTTATGGTGCAGTAATATTCTATTATTCATATGCCATAATTTATTTAGCTGTCACTCAGTTGATAAGTATCTACTTTGTTTCCAGTTATTTTCTACCTTCAAAAGTGCTGCTGTGAATATTTTTGGGATAGATATAGCCTTTTTCTCTCTTTGACTTGCTTAGAGTAGGAGTTAAATTTCCATGTCAAAGGCTAGGGACATTTTAGTATAATTCCAAATTTCCTGGAATGGTTAAGCCAGTGATTCCCAAAGTAGGCGCCACCACCCCCTGGTGGGTGCTGCAGTGATCCAGGGAGGCGGTGATGGACACAGGTGCATTTATCTTTCCTATTAATTGCTATTAAAATTAAAAAAAATTAATTTCCAGGGGCGCTAAGTAATTTTTTTCTGGAAAGGGGGTGGTAGGCCAAAAAGGTTTCGGAACCACTGGGTTAAGTCAATTCAGATATCTGCCAACAGCGTATTAGGTAATTTACTTTTTGACAACCCCCTCAGCACTGTCTTTTTTCTTAATTTGCTGTCTTTGTGAATAATTAGCTAGGTGTGAGATGAGACCTGGTATGTAAAGGGAGAGTGTGAAAGGTAACAGGCCTAGTTTTTTTCTTTTTTTCTTTTCCATCACTTTCCCCACAATTTCCTTCCAGCATCCACATGCTCCTAACTTTTTTCGACTCTTCCCTTGTTTTGGGGAGCCAGAACTATGACCTAGACATTACTGTTACAGATGGTTTGAACCTATCTAGCTTGAGGCATGGCCAGGCTAAATATGCCTCTCTACTGGCTAATGCCAAATTTCAGATTTTGCTCTCGCTAAAGTTATAATGGGAAAGCTGGCTTCTCTCTTTCACTTAAAGCCACTCAAAGCTTTTTTGAAATCCCCAAGTGAATCAGTGAACTGAGCCTTTGGTACAAGGTGAAGATCCTGTTGGGTAAATAATAATAACAATAATTCATATACACATGATACTTTATGGTAAAGTCCTTGAGGACAGGGATTGCTTTTTGCCTTTCTTCTTATCTCCAGAGCTTAGCAAAGAGCCAAGCATATAGTGGGAGCTTAATGAATCCTTGGTGACTTAACTTGACAAGGTACTTTCTCCACTTTCTCCCTGTGAGTGTGAGTGTAATATAGCTGTACCCTCATTTTACAGATAAGGAAATGGAGATTTAAAGAGTTTAAATAATTTGTGGAAGAAAATATAACTAGTAAGAATCAGAGCCAGGATTTGGATCCAGGTCTTTCCCAAGTCCAAGATTTGTCCTTTTCCCACTGCATTATGAATTAAAGAATTATAGCTTTTAAAAGTCTCACCAATTTGCCTTCAATTAGGACTACTTATATCTTAAAAATTCATTGTTATTGTTCAGTTATGTCAGTGGTGTCCGACTTTTTGTGACCCCCATTTGGGATTTCCTTGGCAAAGATCCTGGAAAGGCTTATCATTTCCTTCTCCAACTTATTTTACAGATAAGGAAACTGAGGCCAACAGGGTTAAGTTCCTTGCTCAGGGTGACACAGCAGAGACCAGATTTGAACTCTGGAAGCTGAGTCTTCCTGACTCATGGCCCAGCACTCTGCCCTATGGAGCCACCTAGTTGCCTTTAAAGTTTCCTAGGCAGATCAAAATGTGGCCTAAAACTTTTAGTTCTTCAGAGAACGAAATCATGCCGCTTTCCCTTTTAGCATCTTTAACAACATTCACCATAAGCTAGTTCTTCACAATATGTACCTTCAATTCCTAGGATTTTGATCATGGGTTGTGTAAGAGGGAAATAGGTTTTAAAACAGATTTGGAAAACCTATTTCCCTCTTACAGTTGTGATTTTTAAATTTTATAATATAACTATAATATAATAAAATTAATTTTAATTAATTCCATACAAATGGAAAATAGTTGTTTTCAACTATTATGTACTTATATTTAACGAAGCCAATCTGTCCCTCAGTATTATTGATTAAAAATCTCTCCCTCAGTATTATGGTTAAAAATACTCAAAGAAGGGCAGCTAGGCGGCTCAATGAATAGAGAGTCAAGCCTAGAGATGGAAAGTTTAAATCTAGCCTCAGACACTTTCTAGCTTTGTGACCCTGGACAAGTCACTTAAACCCAGTTGCCTAGCCCTTACCTCTCTTCTGCCTTGGAACCTATGCTTAGTATGGATTCTAAGGCAGAAGGGAAGGGTTTTAAAAAAATACTCAAATACTATAGTCATAATGGTGTGTGCAGATGTATGTGTGTGTATGCTATATGTGTGCATATAGGCACTGCAATAGGTGCTTGGGGACAAGAGAAAATGGTCTCTAACCTCAAAGACTTTTTATAAGGTATCAGGGAAGAGGAGGCATTACATCATTAACTCTAGTGCGTGTTACCCATGGAGAGTCCCCATAAGAAAACTTTCTCCAACTCTGACCTCAAGTAGACCCAAGTTCAGCCTTGGGGAGCCCTGACCTCAAAGAGAAGAAATCAGGCTATTCTCTTGATGTGTCTGGTTTATATTCTTTCACCTCTATGGCACCAAGAAAATTTGTTGTTTTTTTTTTTTTAAATCATAAACATTTATTTAGAGGTTAGGAGTAAGCAATAGGGCTTTGGTCAAATCAAATAGAAAATCACACTACATAGCAGTGAGTAACCCTTTCTTTAGAGGTCTATTATTGTGCTGAGTAATTCTTCTGTTTGTTTCTCTACACTGGTACTTCCCTCCACAGAATTTTTTAACTCTTAATTTCTATCTTATAATCAATATTGGGAATTGGTTCCAAGGCAGAAGAGTGGAAAGGAGTAGGCGGTGGGGATTAAGTGACTTTCCCAGGGACACACAGCTCAAATTTTTTTTTCTATTTTTTGCCATTCTAAACTTGAGAGACACCAAAGAAACATGACTATTTGTGTTCATGAAGCGTGGGAAAAAAGGACTGTGTGTGAAGCCTTAAGTCTATTAGGTACAGCTTACTTTTTAGGGAAAAACGGAATAGATTGAACAAGTCAGTTTCAAAATTGCCCTATTGTCTGTATTTCCCTCTGAATTTTACTTTGGGTTCTTTTCTGCACATTTAAAAAAGTATTTCAATGGCTCTCTTCTGTTTTTATATTTTAGCATCACTGCTACTATCCTGATTTTTTCCCCTCAAATCCTTTCCAAATTAAAAAAAAATTCTCCCTGCAACAAATGAGCAAATTCAGATAAAAGAGAATCTCCACACTGGCCATGTCTGAATGAATTTGTATGTCTCCTGTACCTCAGGTCTATCACCTCTCTATCTGGAGAGTGGATGGTAGCATGTCTCATTCTCAGTTCTCTGGAGTTGCAGTTGATTAGACTAGTGTTCTTCAAAACTTTTCAAAGTTGTTTCCCTTTACAATGTTATTGCATAGAAAAAGGGGTTCTTAGCCTTTTCTGTGTCATGGACTCTTTTGCAAGACTGATGAAACCTATAGATCTCTTCTCAATATCATATTTCAAAATAATTAAAGGGAATGTTAAACTTCAATTAGAGTTTAGAGAATATGAAGATTCATTTTTTCCCCATTGAAGTTTACAGATTCCCCTTAATTACATCCCTGAATATTGAAATTTTTTCTCAATTAAGTTTACAGATTTCCATGGACCCCAAGTTAAAAACTCCTGTCTTCTTAAACTTGAACAAGAATCCCATAAATACCACCTGATCATTGTGAATAATCCTTGTGATAACTTCCTGGAGTCTTTTTGCTAGTATTTTATTTAAGATTTTTGCATCTATGTTCATTAAGGAGATTGGTTTTAGTTTTCTTTTTCTGTTTTTGGTCTGCCTGGCTTGGTATCAGTACTATATTTGTGTCACAAAAGGAATTTGGTAAAACTCCTTCATTGCTTATTTTGTCAAATAATTTGTATAGTATTGGAATTAATTGTTCTTTAAATGTTTGATAGAATTCACTTGTGAATCCATCTGGCCCTGGAGATTTTTTCTAAGGAAATTCCTTGATGGCTTGTTCAATTTCTTTTTCTGAGATGGGATTATTTAAGTATTCTATTTCCTCTTTTGTTAATCTAGGCAATTTATTTTATAAATATTCATCCATTTCACTTAGATTGTCATATTTATTGCCATATAATTGAGCAAGGTAATTCTTAATACATTAATTTCCTCTTAATTAGAGGTGAGATCACCCTTTTCATCTTTAATACTGTTAATTTGATTCTCTTCTTTCTTTCTTTTTTTATTATTAGATTAACTGTACTTTATTTTATTTGTGAAAAATAAAATTCTTAAGCACTTACTTTGTGCCAAGCACTATGCTAAGGCTTGGGGACACAAGATCTCTCAATGATTTTGTATTCCACTTTAGGGGGAGAACACATAGAAGAAAGCTGAACTACGAGAGGCAGAGATATCTTAAGGATTCAGTGGTAGAGTGGATGGCAAAGTGTATAAGCAGATCAGATGGAAATATTTGAGGTTTCTGATAGTAAAGCACCAGTAAGGCTCAGAGGATCTTGGGGGCCAAACGAGGAGCTAGAGAGCACATGACTAAATCCTTAAATTCTCTTTATAGGCCCGTGGTTCTGCTGGTGGCAGGAGGAGGAATGATGCTTCCTCTCAGGAAGACCAGGATAAACCGTACGTCTGTGATAGTAAGTATGGCCTCACTGCTCTTCCTATCTCTCCCTTTCCCTATCCTCCCATTCTACTGTACCTTACAATCCCTTGGCTGTCAGCCTGGTACAACTGGCTTTAGTTGCTCCCTGGGTTTCCTCATCCTCTCCTTTTTAGGGAGACTTTTTTTTTTTTGTTGTTCTCTGGCTTGCATGTTGTGGGCTGCTGCTGCTGCTATTGCTGCTGCTGCTGCTACTATGAAGGATGAACAATAATGCTGCTGCAGCTGCCACCTCCTCCTCTTTTTTCTTTCTTCTCCTTCTCCTTTTGCTGCTGCTACTTCCTCTGTGAGTGTTTCTGCATGAGGGGGAAAGAAGTGAAATGGAAAGATCCCTACAGCAAGATTCCTGCTGGGTCCAGGGCTGCAGTAGTTCATCTCTCTGGCATTGCGCTCTTTCATGGCTTCTCTCTCTCTCTCTCTCTCTCTCTCTCTCTCTCTCTCTCTCTCTCTCTCTCTCTCTCTCTCTCCTTCTCTTCCTTTTTCCCACCCTCTAACCCTCCCTCTTTCTCTTTTTCCCTCTTTCTCTCCTCTTTCCTTCCTCTTCCTTTCCCTCTCCCTCATTCTCTCCTCTCTATCCTTTCTTTCCCTTTCTTTCTTCTTTCTCATTCTCTCTTTCCCCATCTCCTTCC